>NW_026542754.1:0-243465 GCF_028750875.1 Macrosteles quadrilineatus | reverse complement strand
GATGTCTTGTTTTTTAGAGGGTTGTCTTGTTATTTGGAGGGATGTCTTGTTTTTTAGAGGGTTGTGTTGTAATTTAGATGGGATGTCTTGTTATTTAGAGGGATGTCTTGTTATTTACAGGTATGTCTTGTTATTTAGAGGGATGTCTTAATATTTAGAGGAATGTCTTGTTATATAAATGGATGTCTTGTTATTTAGAGGGATGTCTTGATATTTAGAGGGATGTCTTGTTTTTTAGAGAGATGTCTTGTTATTTAGAGGGTTTTTTTGTTTTTTAGAGGGTTGTCTTGTTATTTGGAGGGATGTCTTGTTATTTAGATTGATGTCTTAATATTTAGAGGGATGTCTTGTTTTTTAGAGGGATGTCTTGTTATTTAGAGGGATGTCTTGTTATTTAGAGGGATGTCTTGTTATTTAGAGGGATGTCTTGTTATTTGAAGGGATGTCTTAATATTTAGAGAGATGTCTTGTTATTTAGAGGGATGTCTTGTTATTTAGAGGGATGTCTTGTTATTTAGAGGGATGTCTTCATATTTGGAGGGATGTCTTGTTATTTAGAGGGATGTCTTGTTATTTAGAGGGATGTCTTAATATTTAGCGGAATGTCTAGTTTATTAGAGGGATGTCTTGTTATTTAGAGGGATGTCTTGTTATTTAGAGGGATGTCTTAATATTTGGAGGGATGTCTTGTTATTTAGAGGGATGTCTTAATATTTAGAGGGATGTCTTGTTTTTTAGTGGGATGTCTTGTTATTTAGAGGGATGTCTTGTTATTTGGAGAGATGTCTTTTTATTTAGAGGGATGTCTTGTTTTTTAGAGGGTTGTCTTGTTATTTGGAGGGATGTCTTGTTTTTTAGAGGGTTGTCTTGGTATTTAGACGGATGTCTTGTTATTTAGAGGGATGTCTTGTTATTTAGAGGGATGTCTTCTTATTTGGAGGGAAGTCTTGTTATTTGGAGGAATGTCTTGTTATTTAGAGGGATATCTTGTTATTTGGAGGGATGTCTTGTTATTTAGAGGGATGTCTTGCTATTTAGAGGGATGTCTTTTTATTTGGAGGGATGTCTTGTTATTTAGAGGGATGTCTTGTTATTTAGAGGAATGTCTTGTTATTTAAAAGGGATGTCTTGTTATTTAGAGGGACGTCTTGTTATTTAGTGGGATGTCTTGTTATTTAGAGGGATGTCTTGTTATTTAGAGAGATGTCTTGTTATTTAAAGGGATGTCTTAATATTTAGAGGGATGTCTTGTTATTTAGAGGGATGTCTTAATATTTAGAGGGATGTCTTGTTATTTGGAGGGATGTCTTAATGTTTAGAGGGATGTCTTGTTATTTAGAGGGATGTCTTGTTATTTAGAGGGATGTCTTGTTTTTTAAAGGGTTGTCTTGTTATTTGGAGGGATGTCTTAATATTTAAAGGGATGTCTTGGTATTTGGAGGGATGTCTTGTTATTTAGAGGGATGTCTTAATATTTAGCGGAATGTCTAGTTTATTAGAGGGATGTCTTGTTATTTAGAGGGATGTCTTGTTATTTAGAGTGATGTCTTAATATTTGGAGGGATGTCTTGTTATTTAGAGGGATGTCTTATTTGTACAACCTTGTACAAACTTGTACACACTTGTACAAACTTGTACACACTTGTACAACCTTGTACACACTTGTACAACCTTGTACACACTTGTACAACCTCGTACACACTTGTACAACCTTGTACACACTTGTACAACCTTGTACACAATTGTAAAACCTTGTACACACTTGTACAACCTTGTACACACTTGTACACCCTTGTACACACTTGTACAAAATTTTACATTCTTGTACATACTTGTACACCCTTGTACACACTTGTACAACCTTGTACAAACCTGTACACCCTTGTACACACTTGTACAAGCTTGTACACACTTGTACAAGCTTGTACACACTTGTACACCCTTGTACAAACTTGTGCACCCTTGAACACTTTTGTACACCCTTGTACACATTTGTACAACCTTGTACAAACTTAAACACACTTGTACAAACATGTACACACTTGAACAACCTTGTACACACTTGTACAACCTTGTACACACTTGTACAAGCTTGTATACACTTGTACAACCTTGTACACACTTGTACAACCTTGTACACACTTGTACAAGCTTGTACACACTTGTACAACCTTGTACACACTTGTACAACCTTTTACACAATTGTAAAACCTTGTACACACTTGTACATTCTTGTACAAAATTGTACTTACTTGTACAACCTTGTACAAACTTGTACACACTTGTACAAACTTTTAATCCTTGTATACATTTGTACACCCTTGTACACACTTGTACAACCTTGTACAAACCTGTACACCCTTGTACACACTTGTACAAGCTTGTACACGATTGTACACCCTTGTACACACTTGTGCACCCTTGTACACACTTGTACACCCTTGTACACACATGTACAACCTTTTACAAACTTGTACACACTTGTACAAACTTGTACATTCTTGTACATACTTGTACACCCTTGTAAACACTTGTACAAAATTGTACAAACCTGTACACCCTTGTACACACTTGTACAAGCTTGTACACACTTGTACAAGCTTGTACACACTTGTACAAGCTTGTACACACTTGTACACCCTTGTACAAACTTGTGCACCCTTGTACACTTTTGTACACCCTTGTATACATTTGTACAAACTTGTACAAACTTGTACACACTTGTACAAACTTGTACACACTTGTACAAACTTGTACACCCTTGTACACACTTGTACAACCTTGTACACACTTGTACAACCTTGTACAAACCTGTACACCCTTGTACACACTTGTACAAGCTTGTACACGATTGTACACTCTTGTACACACTTGTGCAACCTTGTACACACTTGTACAACCTTGTACACACTTGTACAACCTTGTACACACTTGTTCAAGCTTGTACACACTTGTACAACCTTGTACACACTTGTACACCCTTGTACACACTTGTACAACCTTTTACAAACTTGTACACACTTGTACAAAATTGTACATTCTTGTACATACTTGTACACCCTTGTACACACTTGTACAACCTTGTACAAACCTGTACACCCTTGTACACACTTGTACAAGCTTGTACACACTTGTACAAGCTTGTACACACTTGTACACCCTTGTACAAACTTGTGCACCCTTGTACAATTTTGTACACCCTTGTATACATTTGTACAAACTTGTACAAACTTGTACACACTTGTACAAACTTGTACACACTTGTACAAACTTGTACACACTTGTACAAACTTGTACACCCTTGTACACACTTGTACAACCTTGTACACACTTGTACAACCTTGTACAAACCTGTACACCCTTGTACACACTTGTACAAGCTTGTACACGATTGTACACTCTTGTACACACTTGTGCACCCTTGTACACACTTGTACACCCTTGTACACACATGTACAACCTTTTACAAACTTGTACACACTTGTACTACCTTGTACACACTTGTACAACCTTGTACACACTTGTTCAAGCTTGTACACACTTGTACAAACTTGTACACACTTGTACACCCTTGTACACACTTGTACAACCTTTTACAAACTTGTAAACACTTGTACAAAATTGTACATTCTTGTACATACTTGTACACCCTTGTACACACTTGTACAACCTTGTACAAACCTGTACACCCTTGTACACACTTGTACAAGCTTGTACACACTTGTACAAGCTTGTACACACTTGTACACCCTTGTACAAACTTGTGCACCCTTGTACACTTTTGTACACCCTTGTACACATTTGTACAACCTTGTACAAACTTGTACACACTTGTACAAACTTGTACACACTTGTACAAACTTGTGTACACTTGTACAAGCTTGTACACACTTGTACAACCTTGTACACACTTGTACAACCTTGTACACACTTGTACAACCTCGTACACACTTGTACAACCTTGTACACACTTGTACAACCTTGTACACAATTGTAAAACCTTGTACACAATTTTACAACCTTGTACACACTTGTACACCCTCGTACACACTTGTACAAAATTTTACATTCTTGTACATACTTGTACACCCTTGTACACACTTGTACAACCTTGTACAAACCTGTACACCCTTGTACACACTTGTACAAGCTTGTACACACTTGTACAAGCTTGTACAGACTTGTACAAGCTTGTACACACTTGTACACCCTTGTACAAACTTGTGCACCCTTGAACACTTTTGTACACCCTTGTACACATTTGTACAACCTTGTACAAACTTAAACACACTTGTACAAACATGTACACACTTGAACAACCTTGTACACACTTGTACAAACCTTGTACACACTTGTACAAGCTTGTACACACTTGTACAACCTTGTACACACTTGTACAACCTTGTACACACTTGTACAAGCTTGTACACACTTGAACAACCTTGTACACACTTGTACAAACCTTGTACACACTTGTACAAGCTTGTACACGATTGTACACCCTTGTACACACTTGTGCACCCTTGTACACACTTGTACACCCTTGTACACACTTGTACAACCTTTTACAAACTTGTACACACTTGTACAAACTTGTACATTCTTGTACATACTTGTACACCCTTGTAAACACTTGTACAACCTTGTACAAACCTGTACACCCTTGTACACACTTGTACAAGCTTGTACACACTTGTAAAAGCTTGTACACACTTGTACACCCTTGTACAAACTTGTACACCCTTGTACACTTTTGTACACCCTTGTATACATTTGTACAAACTTGTACAAACTTGTACACACTTGTACAAACTTGTACACACTTGTACAAACTTGTACACCCTTGTACACACTTGTACAACATTGTACACACTTGTACAACCTTGTACACACTTGTACAACCTTGTACAAACCTGTACACCCTTGTACACACTTGTACAAGCTTGTACACGATTGTACACTCTTGTACACACTTGTGCAACCTTGTACACACTTGTACAACCTTGTACACACTTGTACAACCTTGTACACACTTGTTCAAGCTTGTACACACTTGTACAACCTTGTACACACTTGTACACCCTTGTACACACTTGTACAACCTTTTACAAACTTGTACACACTTGTACAAAATTGTACATTCTTGTACATACTTGTACACCCTTGTACACACTTGTACACCCTTGTACACCCTTGTACACTTTTGTACACCCTTGTACACATTTGTACAAACTTGTACAAACTTGTACACACTTGTACAAACTTGTACACACTTGTACAAACTTGTGTACACTTGTACAAACTTGTGTACACTTGTACAACCTTGTACACACTTGTACAACCTTGTACACACTTGTACAACCTTGTACACACTTGTACAACCTTGTACACAATTGTAAAACCTTGTACACACGTGTACAACCTTGTACAAACTTGTACACACTTGTACAAACTTGTACACCCTTGTACACACTTGTACAACCTTGTACACACTTGTACAAATTTGTACAACCTTGTACAAACTTGTACACACTTTTACAACCTTGTACAAACTTGTACACACTTGTACACACTTTTACATCCTTGTACACATTTGTACACCCTTGTACACACTTGTACAACCTTTTACAAACTTGTACACACTTGTACAAACTTGTACATTCTTGTACATACTTGTACAACCTTGTACACACTTGTACAACCTTGTACAAACCTGTAAACCCTTGTACAAGCTTGTACACACTTGTACAAGCTTGTACACACTTGTACACCCTTGTACAAACTTGTGCACCCTTGTACACTTTTGTACACCCTTGTACACACTTGTTCAACCTTGTACAAACCTGTAAACCCTTGTACGAGCTTGTACACACTTGTACAAGCTTGTACACACTTGTACACCCTTGTTCAAACTTGTGCACCATTGTAAACTTTTGTACACCCTTGTACACATTTGTACAACCTTGTACAAACTTGTACACACTTGTACAAACTTGTACACACTTGTACAACCTTGTACACACTTGTACAACCTTGTACACACTTGTACAACCTTGTACACACTTGTACAACCTTGTACACACTTGTACAAGCTTGTACACACTTGTACAACCTTGTACACACTTGTACAACCTTGTACACACTTGTACAACCTTTTACACAATTGTAAAACCTTGTACACACTTGTACATTCTTGTACAAACTTGTACTTACTTGTACAACCTTGTACAAACTTGTACACACTTGTACAATCTTTTACAGCCTTGTACACATTTGTACACCCTTGTACACACTTGTACAACCTTGTACAAACCTGTACACCCTTGTACACACTTGTACAAGCTTGTACACGATTGTACACCCTTGTACACACTTGTGCACCATTGTACACACTTGTACACCCTTGTACACACTTGTACAACCTTGTACACACTTGTACAACCTTGTACAAACCTGTACACCCTTGTACACACTTGTACAAGCTTGTACACGATTGTACACTCTTGTACACACTTGTGCAACCTTGTACACACTTGTACAACCTTGTACACACTTGTACAACCTTTTACAAACTTGTACACACTTGTACAAAATTGTACATTCTTGTACATACTTGTACACCCTTGTACACACTTGTACACCCTTGTACACCCTTGTACACTTTTGTACACCCTTGTACACATTTGTACAAACTTGTACAAACTTGTACACACTTGTACAAACTTGTACACACTTGTACAAACTTGTGTACACTTGTACAACCTTGTACACACTTGTACAACCTTGTACACACTTGTACAACCTTGTACACACTTGTACAACCTTGTACACACTTGTACAACCTTGTACACACTTGTACAACCTTGTACACAATTGTAAAACCTTGTACACACGTGTACAACCTTGTACAAACTTGTACACACTTGTACAAACTTGTACACCCTTGTACACACTTGTACAACCTTGTACACACTTGTACAAATTTGTACAACCTTGTACAAACTTGTACACACTTGTACAACCTTGTACAAACTTGTACACACTTGTACACACTTTTACATCCTTGTACACATTTGTACACCCTTGTACACACTTGTACAACCTTTTACAAACTTGTACACACTTGTACAAACTTGTACATTCTTGTACATACTTGTACAACCTTGTACACACTTGTACAACCTTGTACAAACCTGTAAACCCTTGTACAAGCTTGTACACACTTGTACAAGCTTGTACACACTTGTACACCCTTGTACAAACTTGTGCACCCTTGTACACTTTTGTACACCCTTGTACACACTTGTTTAACCTTGTACAAACCTGTAAACCCTTGTACAAGCTTGTACACACTTGTACAAGCTTGTACACACTTGTACACCCTTGTACAAACTTGTGCACCATTGTAAACTTTTGTACACCCATGTACACATTTGTACACCCTTGTACACATTTGTACAACCTTGTACAAACTTGTACACACTTGTACAAACTTGTACACACTTGTACAACTTTGTACACACTTGTACAACCTTGTACACACTTGTACAACCTTGTACACACTTGTACAACCTTGTACACACTTGTACAAGCTTGTACACACTTGTACAACCTTGTACACACTTGTACAACCTTGTACACACTTGTACAACCTTTTACACAATTGTAAAACCTTGTACACACTTGTACATTCTTGTACAAACTTGTACTTACTTGTACAACCTTGTACAAACTTGTACACACTTGTACAAACTTTTACAGCCTTGTACACATTTGTACACCCTTGTACACACTTGTACAACCTTGTACAAACCTGTACACCCTTGTACACACTTGTACAAGCTTGTACACGATTGTACACCCTTGTACACACTTGTGCACCATTGTACACACTTGTACACCCTTGTACACACTTGTACAACCTTTTACAAACCTGTACACCCTTGTACACACTTGTACAAGCTTGTACACACTTGTACAAGCTTGTACACACTTGTACACCCTTGTACAAACTTGTGCACCCTTGTACACTTTTGTACACCCTTGTATTAATTTGTACAACCTTGTACAAACTTGTACACACTTGTACAAACTTGTACACACTTGTACAAACTTGTACACACTTGTACAAACTTGTACACCCTTGTACACACTTGTACAACCTTGTACACACTTGTACAACCTTGTACACAATTGTACAACCTTGTACAACCATGTACACACTTGTACAACCTTGTACACACTTGTACAACCTTGTACACACTTGTACACCTTTGTACACACTTATACAACCTTGTACACACTTGTACAACCTTGTACACACTTGTACAACCTTGTACACACTTGTACAACCTTGTACACACTTGTACAACCTTGTACACACTTGTACAACCTTGTACACACTTGTACAACCTTGTAAAAACTTGTACAAGCTTGTACACGATTGTACACCCTTGTACACACTTGTGCACCCTTGTACACACTTGTACAACCTTGTACACACTTGTACAACCTTGTACACACTTGTACAACCTTGTACACACTTGTACAACCTTGTACACACTTGTACAACCTTGTACACACTTGTACAACCTTGTACACACTTGTACAACCTTGTACACACTTGTACAAGCTTGTACACACTTGTACAACTTTGTACACACTTGTACAACCTTGTACACACTTGTACAAGCTTGTACACACTTGTACAACCTTGTACACACTTGTACAACCTTTTAAACAATTGTAAAACCTTGTACACACTTGTACATTCTTGTACAAACTTGTACTTACTTGTACAACCTTGTACAAACTTGTACACACTTGTACAAACTTTTACATCCTTGTACACATTTGTACACCCTTGTACACACTTGTACAACCTTGTACAAACCTGTACAACCTTGTACACACTTGTACAAGCTTGTACACGATTGTACACCCTTGTACACACTTGTGCACCCTTGTATACACTTGTACACTCTTGTACACACTTGTACAACCTTTTACAAACTTGTACACACTTGTACAAACTTGTACATTCTTGTACATACTTGTACACCCTTGTAAACACTTGTACAACCTTGTACACTTTTGTACACCCTTGTATACATTTGTACAACCTTGTACAAACTTGTACACACTTGTACAAACTTGTACACACTTGTACAAACTTGTACACCCTTGTACACACTTGTACAACCTTGTACACACTTGTACAACCTTGTACAAACCTGTACACCCTTGTACACACTTGTACAAGCTTGTACACGATTGTACACCCTTGTACACACTTGTGCACCCTTGTACACACTTGTGCACCCTTGTACACACTTGTACACCCTTGTACACACTTGTACAACCTTTTACAAACTTGTACACACTTGTACAAACTTGTACATTCTTGTACATACTTGTACACCCTTGTAAACACTTGTACAACCTTGTACAAACCTGTACACCCTTGTACACACTTGTACAAGCTTGTACACACTTGTACAAGCTTGTACACACTTGTACAAGCTTGTACACACTTGTACAAGCTTGTACACACTTGTACAAGCTTGTACACACTTGTACACCCTTGTACAAACTTGTGCACCGTTGTACACTTTTGTACACCCTTGTATACATTTGTACAACCTTGTACAAACTTGTACACATTTGTACAAACTTGTACACACTTGTACAAACTTGTACACCCTTGTACACACTTGTACAACCTTGTACACACTTGTACAACCTTGTACACACTTGTACAACCTTGTACACAATTGTACAACCTTGTACAACCTAGTACACACTTGTACAACCTTGTACACACTTGTACAACCTTGTACACACTTGTACACCCTTGTAAACACTTGTACAACCTTGTACAAACCTGTACACCCTTGTACACACTTGTACAAGCTTGTACACACTTGTACAAGCTTGTACACACTTGTACAAGCTTGTACACACTTGTACACCCTTGTACAAACTTGTGCACCCTTGTACACTTTTGTACACCCTTGTACAAACTTGTACACACTTGTACAAACTTGTACACACTTGTACAAACTTGTACACCCTTGTACACACTTGTACAACCTTGTACACACTTGTACAACCTTGTACACACTTGTACAACCTTGTACACAATTGTACAACCTTGTACAACCTTGTACACACTTGTACAACCTTGTACACACTTGTACAACCTTGTACACACTTGTACAACCTTGTACACACTTGTACAACCTTGTACACACTTGTACACCTTTGTACACACTTGTACAACCTTGTACACACTTGTACAACCTTGTACACACTTGTACAACCTTGTACACACTTGTACAACCTTGTACACACTTTTTCAACCTTGTACACACTTATACAACCTTGTACACACTTGTACAACCTTGTACACGATTGTACAACCTTGTACACACTTGTACAACCTTGTACACACTTTTTCAACCTTGTACACACTTATACAACCTTGTACACACTTGTACAACCTTGTACACACTTGTACAAGCTTGTACACGATTGTACACCCTTGTACACACTTGTGCACCATTGTACACACTTGTACACCCTTGTACACACTTGTACAACCTTGTACACACTTGTACAACCTTGTACAAACCTGTACACCCTTGTACACACTTGTACAAGCTTGTACACGATTGTACACTCTTGTACACACTTGTGCAACCTTGTACACACTTGTACAACCTTGTACACACTTGTACAACCTTGTACACACTTGTTCAAGCTTGTACACACTTGTACAACCTTGTACACACTTGTACACCCTTGTACACACTTGTACAACCTTTTACAAACTTGTACACACTTGTACAAAATTGTACATTCTTGTACATACTTGTACACACTTGTACACACTTGTACACCCTTGTACACCCTTGTACACTTTTGTACACCCTTGTACACATTTGTACAAACTTGTACAAACTTGTACACACTTGTACAAACTTGTACACACTTGTACAAACTTGTGTACACTTGTACAACCTTGTACACACTTGTACAACCTTGTACACACTTGTACAACCTTGTACACACTTGTACAACCTTGTACACACTTGTACAACCTTGTACACAATTGTAAAACCTTGTACACACGTGTACAACCTTGTACAAACTTGTACACACTTGTACAAACTTGTACACCCTTGTACACACTTGTACAACCTTGTACACACTTGTACAAATTTGTACAACCTTGTACAAACTTGTACACACTTGTACAACCTTGTACAAACTTGTACACACTTGTACACACTTTTACATCCTTGTACACATTTGTACACCCTTCTACACACTTGTACAACCTTTTACAAACTTGTACACACTTGTACAAACTTGTACATTCTTGTACATACTTGTACAACCTTGTACACACTTGTACAACCTTGTACAAACCTGTAAACCCTTGTACAAGCTTGTACACACTTGTACAAGCTTGTACACACCTGTACACCCTTGTACAAACTTGTGCACCCTTGTACACTTTTGTACACCCTTGTACACACTTGTTCAACCTTGTACAAACCTGTAAACCCTTGTACAAGCTTGTACACACTTGTACAAGCTTGTACACACTTGTACACCCTTGTACAAACTTGTGCACCATTGTAAACTTTTGTACACCCTTAAACACATTTGTACAACCTTGTACAAACTTGTACACACTTGTATAAACTTGTACACACTTGTACAACCTTGTACACACTTGTACAACCTTGTACACACTTGTACAACCTTGTACACACTTGTACAACCTTGTACACACTTGTACAACCTTGTACACACTTGTACAACCTTTTACACAATTGTAAAACCTTGTACACACTTGTACATTCTTGTACAAACTTGTACTTACTTGTACAACCTTGTACAAACTTGTACACACTTGTACAAACTTTTACAGCCTTGTACACATTTGTACACCCTTGTACACACTTGTACAACCTTGTACAAACCTGTACACCCTTGTACACACTTGTACAAGCTTGTACACGATTGTACACCCTTGTACACACTTGTGCACCATTGTACACACTTGTACACCCTTGTACACACTTGTACAACCTTTTACAAACTTGTACACACTTGTACAAACTTGTACATTCTTTTGTACACCCTTGTAAACACTTGTACAACCTTTTACAAACCTGTACACCCTTGTACACACTTGTACAAGCTTGTACACACTTGTACAAGCTTGTACACACTTGTACACCCTTGTACAAACTTGTGCACCCTTGTACACTTTTGTACACCCTTGTATTAATTTGTACAACCTTGTACAAACTTGTACACACTTGTACAAACTTGAACACACTTGTACAAACTTGTACACCCTTGTACACACTTGTACAACCTTGTACACACTTGTACAACCTTGTACACAATTGTACAACCTTGTACAACAATGTACACACTTGTACAACCTTGTACACACTTGTACAACCTTGTACACACTTGTACACCTTTGTACACACTTATACAACCTTGTACACACTTGTACAACCTTGTACACACTTGTACAACCTTGTACACACTTGTACAACCTTGTACACACTTGTACAACCTTGTACACACTTGTACAACCTTGTAAAAACTTGTACAAGCTTGTACACGATTGTACACCCTTGTACACACTTGTGCACCCTTGTACACACTTGTACAACCTTGTACACACTTGTACAACCTTGTACACACTTGTACAACCTTGTACACACTTGTACAACCTTGTACACACTTGTACAACCTTGTACACACTTGTACAACCTTGTACACACTTGTACAAGCTTGTACACACTTGTACAACCTTGTACACACTTGTACAACCTTGTACAGACTTGTACAACCTTGTACACACTTGTACAACCTTGTACACACTTGTACAAGCTTGTACACACTTGTACAACCTTGTACACACTTGTACAACCTTTTACACAATTTTAAAACCTTGTACACACTTGTACATTCTTGTACAAACTTGTACTTACTTGTACAACCTTGTACAAACTTGTACACACTTGTACAAACTTTTACATCCTTGTACACATTTGTACACCCTTGTACACACTTGTACAACCTTGTACAAACCTGTACAACCTTGTACACACTTGTACAAGCTTGTACACGATTGTACACCCTTGTACACACTTGTGCACCCTTGTATACACTTGTACACTCTTGTACACACTTGTACAACCTTTTACAAACTTGTACACACTTGTACAAACTTGTACATTCTTGTACATACTTGTACACCCTTGTAAACACTTGTACAACCTTGTACACTTTTGTACACCCTTGTATACATTTGTACAACCTTGTACAAACTTGTACACACTTGTACAAACTTGTACACACTTGTACAAACTTGTACACCCTTGTACACACTTGTACACCCTTGTACACACTTGTACAACCTTGTACAAACCTGTACACCCTTGTACACACTTGTACAAGCTTGTACACGATTGTACACCCTTGTACACACTTGTGCACCCTTGTACACACTTGTACACCCTTGTACACACTTGTACAACCTTTTACAAACTTGTACACACTTGTACAAACTTGTACATTCTTGTACATACTTGTACACCCTTGTAAACACTTGTACAACCTTGTACAAACCTGTACACCCTTGTACACACTTGTACAAGCTTGTACACACTTGTACAAGCTTGTACACACTTGTACAAGCTTGTACACACTTGTACACCCTTGTACAAACTTGTGCACCGTTGTACACTTTTGTACACCCTTGTATACATTTGTACAACCTTGTACAAACTTGTACACATTTGTACAAACTTGTACACACTTGTACAAACTTGTACACCCTTGTACACACTTGTACAACCTTGTACACACTTGTACAACCTTGTACAAACTTGTACAACCTTGTACACAATTGTACAACCTTGTACAACCTAGTACACACTTGTACAACCTTGTACACACTTGTACAACCTTGTACACACTTGTACACCCTTGTAAACACTTGTACAACCTTGTACAAACCTGTACACCCTTGTACACACTTGTACAAGCTTGTACACACTTGTACAAGCTTGTACACACTTGTACAAGCTTGTACACACTTGTACACCCTTGTACAAACTTGTGCACCCTTGTACACTTTTGTACACCCTTGTACAAACTTGTACACACTTGTACAAACTTGTACACACTTGTACAAACTTGTACACCCTTGTACACACTTGTACAACCTTGTACACACTTGTACAACCTTGTACACACTTGTACAACCTTGTACACAATTGTACAACCTTGTACAACCTTGTACACACTTGTACAACCTTGTACACACTTGTACAACCTTGTACACACTTGTACAACCTTGTACACACTTGTACACCTTTGTACACACTTGTACAACCTTGTACACACTTGTACAACCTTGTACACACTTGTACAACCTTGTACACACTTGTACAACCTTGTACACACTTGTACAACCTTGTACATACTTTTTCAACCTTGTACACACTTATACAACCTTGTACACACTTGTACAACCTTGTACACACTTGTACAACCTTGTACACACTTGTACAACCTTGTACACACTTGTACAACCTTGTAAAAACATGTACAACCTTGTACACACTTGTACACCCTTGTACACACTTGTACAAGCTTGTACACACTTGTACAAACTTGTACACACTTGTACAAACTTGTACACACTTGTACAAACTTGTACACCCTTGTACACACTTGTACAACCTTGTACACACTTCTACAACCTTGTACACAATTGTACAACCTTGTACAACCTTGTACACACTTGTACAACCTTGTACACACTTGTACAACCTTGTACACACTTGTACACCTTTGTACACACTTGTACAACCTTGTACACACTTGTACAACCTTGTACACACTTGTACAACCTTGTACACACTTGTAAAACCTTTTACAAACTTGTACACACTTGTACAAACTTGTACATTTTTGTACAAATGTATACAAGGGTATACAAAAGTGTACAAGGGTGCACAAGTTTGTACAAGGGTGTACAAGTGTGTACAAGCTTGTACAAGTGTGTACAAGGGTGTACAGGTTTGTACAAGGTTGTACAAGTGTTTACAAGGGTGTACAAGTATGTACAAGAATGTACAAGTTTGTACAAGTGTGTACAAGTTTGTAAAAGGTTGTACAAGTGTGTACAAGGGTGTACAAGTGTGTACAAGGGTGCACAAGTGTGTACAAGGGTGTACAATCGTGTACAAGCTTGTACAAGTGTGTACAAGGGTGTACAGGTTTGTACAAGGTTGTACAAGTGTGTACAAGGTTGTACAAGTGTGTACAAGCTTGTACAAGTGTGTACAAGGTTGTACAAGTGTGTACAAGGTTGTACAAGTGTGTACAAGCTTGTACAAGTGTGTACAAGGTTTGTACAAGTGTGTACAAGGTTGTTCAAGTGTGTACATGTTTGTACAAATGTGTTTAAGTTTGTACAAGGTTGTACAAATGTGTACAAGGGTGTAAAAAAGTGTTCAAGGGTGCACAAGTTTGTACAAGGGTGTACAAGTGTGTACAAGCTTGTACAAGTGTGTACAAGCTTGTACAAGTGTGTACAAGCTTGTACAAGTGTGTACAAGGGTGTACAGGTTTGTACAAGGTTGTACAAGTGTGTACAAGGGTGTACAAGTATGTACAAGAATGTAAAATTTTGTACAAGTGTGTACAAGGGTGTACAAGTGTGTACAAGGTTGTAAAAGTGTGTACAAGGTTTTACAATTGTGTACAAGGTTGTACAAGTGTGTACAAGGTTGTACAAGTGTGTACGAGGTTGTACAAGTGTGTACAAGGTTGTACAAGTGTGTACAAGGTTGTACAAGTGTGTACAAGGTTGTACAAGTGTACACAAGTTTGTACAAGTGTGTACAAGTTTGTACAAGTGTGTACAAGTTTGTACAAGGTTGTACAAATGTGTACAAGGGTGTACAAAAGTGTACAAGGGTGCACAAGTTTGTACAAGGGTGTACAAGTGTGTACAAGCTTGTACAAGTGTGTACAAGCTTGTACAAGTGTGTACAAGCTTGTACAAGTGTGTACAAGGGTGTACAGGTTTGTACAAGGTTGTACAAGTGTGTACAAGGGTGTACAAGTATGTACAAGAATGTACAATTTTGTACAAGTGTGTACAAGTTTGTAAAAGGTTGTACAAGTGTGTACAAGGGTGTACAAGTGTGTACAAGGTTGTACAAGTGTGTACAAGCTTGAACAAGTGTGTACAAGGTTGTACAAGTGTGTACAAGGTTGTACAAGTGTGTACAAGGTTGCACAAGTGTGTACAAGAGTGTACAATCGTGTACAAGCTTGTACAAGTGTGTACAAGGGTGTACAGGTTTGTACAAGGTTGTACAAGTGTGTACAAGGTTGTACAAGTGTGTACAAGGGTGTACAAGTTTGTACAAGTGTGTACAAGTTTGTACAAGTGTGTACAAGGGTGTACAAGTTTGTACAAGTGTGTACAAGTTTGTACAAGTGTGTACAAGTTTGTACAAGTTTGTACAAATGTATACAAGGGTGTACAAAAGTGTACAAGGGTGCACACAAGCTTGTACAAGTGTGTACAAGCTTGTACAAGTGTGTACAAGGGTGTACAGGTTTGTACAATTTTGTACAAGTGTTTACAAGGGTGTACAAGTATGTACAAGAATGTACAAGTTTGTACAAGTGTGTACAAGTTTGTAAAAGGTTGTACATGTGTGTACAAGGGTGTACAAGTGTGTACAAGGGTGCACAAGTGTGTACAAGGGTGTACAATCGTGTACAAGCTTGTACAAGTGTGTACAAGGGTGTACAGGTTTGTACAAGGTTGTACAAGTGTGTACAAGGGTGTACAAATGTATACAAGGATGTAAAAGTTTGTACAAGTGTGTACAAGTTTGTACAAGGTTGTACAAGTAAGTACAAGTTTGTACAAGAATGTACAAGTGTGTACAAGGTTTTACAATTGTGTAAAAGGTTGTACAAGTGTGTACAAGGTTGTACAAGTGTGTACAAGCTTGTACAAGTGTGTACAAGGTTGTACAAGTGTGTACAAGGTTGTACAAGTGTGTACAAGCTTGTACAAGTGTGTACAAGGTTGTACAAGTGTGTACAAGGTTGTTCAAGTGTGTACATGTTTGTACAAGTGTGTTTAAGTTTGTACAAGGTTGTACAAATGTGTACAAGGGTGTACAAAAGTGTTCAAGGGTGCACAAGTTTGTACAAGGGTGTACAAGTGTGTACAAGCTTGTACAAGTGTGTACAAGCTTGTACAAGTGTGTACAAGCTTGTACAAGTGTTTACAAGGGTGTACAGGTTTGTACAAGGTTGTACAAGTGTGTACAAGGGTGTACAAGTATGTACAAGAATGTAAAATTTTGTACAAGTGTGTACAAGGGTGTACAAGTGTGTACAAGGTTGTACAAGTGTGTACAAGGTTTTACAATTGTGTACAAGGTTGTATAAGTGTGTACAAGGTTGTACAAGTGTGTACGAGGTTGTACAAGTGTGTACAAGGTTGTACAAGTGTGTACAAGGTTGTACAAGTGTGTACAAGGTTGTACAAGTGTACACAAGTTTGTACAAGTGTGTACAAGTTTGTACAAGTGTGTACAAGTTTGTACAAGGTTGTACAAATGTGTACAAGGGTGTACAAAAGTGTACAAGGGTGCACAAGTTTGTACAAGGGTGTACAAGTGTGTACAAGCTTGTACAAGTGTGTACAAGCTTGTACAAGTGTGTACAAGGGTGTACAGGTTTGTACAAGGTTGTACAAGTGTGTACAAGGGTGTACAAGTATGTACAAGAATGTACAATTTTGTACAAGTGTGTACAAGTTTTTAAAAGGTTGTACAAGTGTGTACAAGGGTGTACAAGTGTGTACAAGGTTGTACAAGTGTGTACAAGCTTGAACAAGTGTGTACAAGGTTGTACAAGTGTGTACAAGGTTGTACAAGTGTGTACAAGGTTGCACAAGTGTGTACAAGAGTGTACAATCGTGTACAAGCTTGTACAAGTGTGTACAAGGGTGTACAGGTTTGTACAAGGTTGTACAAGTGTGTACAAGGTTGTACAAGTGTGTACAAGGGTGTACAAGTTTGTACAAGTGTGTACAAGTTTGTACAAGTGTGTACAAGTTTGTACAAGTTTGTACAAATGTATACAAGGGTGTACAAAAGTGTACAAGGGTGCACAAGTTTGTACAAGGGTGTACAAGTGTGTACAAGCTTGTACAAGTGTGTACAAGCTTGTACAAGTGTGTACAAGGGTGTACAGGTTTGTACAATTTTGTACAAGTGTTTACAAGGGTGTACAAGTATGTACAAGAATGTACAAGTTTGTACAAGGGTGTACAGGTTTGTACAAGGTTGTACAAGTGTGTACAAGGGTGTACAAATGTATACAAGGATGTAAAAGTGTGTACAAGTGTGTACAAGTTTGTACAAGGTTGTACAAGTAAGTACAAGTTTGTACAAGAATGTACAAGTGTGTACAAGGTTTTACAATTGTGTAAAAGGTTGTACAAGTTTGTACAAGGTTGTACAAATGTGTACAAGGGTGTACAAAAGTGTTCAAGGGTGCACAAGTTTGTACAAGGGTGTACAAGTGTGTACAAGCTTGTACAAGTGTGTACAAGCTTGTACAAGTGTGTACAAGCTTGTACAAGTGTGTACAAGCTTGTACAAGTGTGTACAAGGGTGTACAGGTTTGTACAAGGTTGTACATGTGTGTACAAGGGTGTACAAGTATGTACAAGAATGTAAAATTTTGTACAAGTGTGTACAAGGGTGTACAAGTGTGTACAAGGTTGTACAAGTGTGTACAAGGTTTTACAATTGTGTACAAGGTTGTACAAGTGTGTACAAGGTTGTACAAGTGTGTACGAGGTTGTACAAGTGTGTACAAGGTTGTACAAGTGTGTACAAGGTTGTACAAGTGTGTACAAGGTTGTACAAGTGTACACAAGTTTGTACAAGTGTGTACAAGTTTGTACAAGTGTGTACAAGTTTGTACAAGGTTGTACAAATGTGTACAAGGGTGTACAAAAGTGTACAAGGGTGCACAAGTTTGTACAAGGGTGTACAAGTGTGTACAAGCTTGTACAAGTGTGTACAAGCTTGTACAAGTGTGCACAAGGGTGTACAGGTTTGTAAAAGGTTGTACAAGTGTGTACAAGGGTGTACAAGTATGTACAAGAATGTACAATTTTGTACAAGTGTGTACAAGTTTGTAAAAGGTTGTACAAGTGTGTACAAGGGTGTACAAGTGTGTACAAGCTTGAACAAGTGTGTACAAGGTTGTACAAGTGTGTACAAGGTTGTACAAGTGTGTACAAGGTTGTACAAGTGTGTACAAGGGTGTACAAGTTTGTACAAGTGTGTACAAGTTTGTACAAGTGTGTACAAGTTTGTACAAGTTTGTACAAATGTATACAAGGGTGTACAAAAGTGTACAAGGGTGCACAAGTTTGTACAAGGGTGTACAAGTGTGTACAAGCTTGTACAAGTGTGTACAAGCTTGTACAAGTGTGTACAAGGGTGTACAGGTTTGTACAATTTTGTACAACTGTTTACAAGGGTGTACAAGTATGTACAAGAATGTACAAGTTTGTACAAGTGTGTACAAGTTTGTAAAAGGTTGTACATGTGTGTACAAGGGTGTACAAGTGTGTACAAGGGTGCACAAGTGTGTACAAGGGTGTACAATCATGTACAAGCTTGTACAAGTGTGTACAAGGGTGTACAGGTTTGTACAAGGTTGTACAAGTGTGTACAAGGGTGTACAAATGTATACAAGGATGTAAAAGTTTGTACAAGTGTGTACAAGTTTGTACAAGGTTGAACAATTAAGTACAAGTTTGTACAAGAATGTACAAGTGTGTACAAGGTTTTACAATTGTGTAAAAGCTTTTACAAGTGTGTACAAGGTTGTACAAGTGTGTACAAGCTTGTACAAGTGTGTACAAGGTTGTACAAGTGTGTACAAGGTTGTACAAGTGTATACAAGCTTGTACAAGTGTGTACAAGGTTGTACAAATGTGTACAAGGTTGTTCAAGTGTGTACATGTTTGTACAAGTGTGTTTAAGTTTGTACAAGGTTGTACAAATGTGTACAAGGGTGTACAAAAGTGTTCAAGGGTGCACAAGTTTGTACAAGGTTGTACAAGTAAGTACAAGTTTGTACAAGAATGTACAAGTGTGTACAAGGTTTTACAATTGTGTAAAAGGTTTTACAAGTGTGTACAAGGTTGTACAAGTGTGTACAAGCTTGTACAAGTGTGTACAAGCTTGTACAATTGTGTACAAGGGTGTACAGGTTTGTACAAGGTTGTACAAGTGTGTACAAGGGTGTACAAGTATGTAAAAGAATGTAAAATTTTGTACAAGTGTGTACAAGGGTGTACAAGTGTGTACAAGGTTGTACAAGTGTGTACAAGGTTTTACAATTGTGTACAAGGTTGTACAAGTGTGTACAAGGTTGTACAAGTGTGTACGAGGTTGTACAAGTGTGTACAAGGTTGTACAAGTGTGTACAAGGTTGTACAAGTGTGTACAAGTTTGTACAAGTGTGTACAAGGTTGTACAAGTGTGTACAAGTTTGTACAAGTGTGTACAAGTTTGTACAAGGTTGTACAAATAAGACATCCCTCTAAATAACAAGACATCCCTCCAAATATTAAGACATCCCTCTAAATAACAAGACATCCCTCTAAATAACAAGACATCCCTCTAATAAACTAGACATTCCGCTAAATATTAAGACATCCCTCTAAATAACAAGACATCCCTCCAAATACCAAGACATCCCTCTAAATATTAAGACATCCCTCCAAATAACAAGACAACCCTTTAAAAAACAAGACATCCCTCTAAATAACAAGACATCCCTCTAAATAACAAGACATCCCTCTAAATATTAAGACATCCCTCCAAATAACAAGACATCCCTCTAAATATTAAGACATCCCTCTAAATAACAAGACATCCCTCTAAATATTAAGACATCCCTTTAAATAACAAGACATCTCTCTAAATAACATGACATCCCTCTAAATAACAAGACATCCCACTAAATAACAAGACGTCCCTCTAAATAACAAGACATCCCTTTTAAATAACAAGACATTCCTCTAAATAACAAGACATCCCTCTAAATAACAAGACATCCCTCCAAATAAAAAGACATCCCTCTAAATAGCAAGACATCCCTCTAAATAACAAGACATCCCTCCAAATAACAAGATATCCCTCTAAATAACAAGACATTCCTCCAAATAACAAGACTTCCCTCCAAATAAGAAGACATCCCTCTAAATAACAAGACATCCCTCTAAATAACAAGACATCCCTCTAAATACCAAGACAACCCTCTAAAAAACAAGACATCCCTCCAAATAAAAAGACAACCCTCTAAAAAACAAGACATCCCTCTAAATAAAAAGACATCTCTCCAAATAACAAGACATCCCTCTAAATAACAAGACATCCCACTAAAAAACAAGACATCCCTCTAAATATTAAGACATCCCTCTAAATAACATGACATCCCTCCAAATATTAAGACATCCCTCTAAATAACAAGACATCCCTCTAAATAACAAGACATCCCTCTAATAAACTAGACATTCCGCTAAATATTAAGACATCCCTCTAAATAACAAGACATCCCTCTAAATAACAAGACATCCCTCCAAATATGAAGACATCCCTCTAAATAACAAAACATCCCTCTAAATAACAAGACATCCCTCTAAATAACAAGACATCTCTCTAAATATTAAGACATCCCTTCAAATAACAAGACATCCCTCTAAATAACACAACATCCCTCTAAATAACAAGACATCCCTCTAAATAACAAGACATCCCTCTAAATAACAAGACATCCCTCTAAAAAACAAGACATCCCTCTAAATATTAAGACATCAATCTAAATAACAAGACATCCCTCCAAATAACAAGACAACCCTCTAAAAAACAAAAAAACCCTCTAAATAACAAGACATCTCTCTAAAAAACAAGACATCCCTCTAAATATCAAGACATCCCTCTAAATATTAAGACATCCCTCTAAATAACAAGACATACCTGTAAATAACAAGACATCCCTCTAAATAACAAGACATCCCATCTAAATTACAACACAACCCTCTAAAAAACAAGACATCCCTCCAAATAACAAGACAACCCTCTAAATACCACGACATCCCTCTAAATAACAAGACATCCCTCTAAATAACAAGACATCCCTCTAAATAAAAAGACATCACTCTAAATAACAAGACATCCCTCTAAATAACAAGACATCCCTCTAATAAACTAGACATTCCGCTAAATATTAAGACATCCCTCTAAATAACAAGACATCCCTCTAAATACCACGACATCCCTCTAAATATTAAGACATCCCTCCAAATAACAAGACAACCCTTTAAAAAACAAGACATCCCTCTAAATAACAAGACATCCCTCTAAATAACAAGACATCCCTCTAAATATTAAGACATCCCTTCAAATAACAAGACATCCCTCTAAATATTAAGACATCCCTCTAAATAACAAGACATCCCTCTAAATATTAAGACATCCCTTTAAATAACAAGACATCTCTCTAAATAACAAGACATCCCTCTAAATAACAAGACATCCCACTAAATAACAAGACATCCCTCTAAATAACAAGACATCCCTTTTAAATAACAAGACATTCCTCTAAATAACAAGACATCCCTCTAAATAACAAGACATCCCTCCAAATAAAAAGACATCCCTCTAAATAGCAAGACATCCCTCTAATAAACAAGACATTCCGCTAAATATTAAGACATCCCTCTAAATAACAAGACATCCCTCTAAATATTAAGACATCCCTTTAAATAACAAGACATCTCTCTAAATAACAAGACATCCCTCTAAATAACAAGACATCCCACTAAATAACAAGACATCCCTCTAAATAACAAGACATCCCTTTTAAATAACAAGACATTCCTCTAAATAACAAGACATCCCTCTAAATAACAAGACATCCCTCCAAATAAAAAGACATCCCTCTAAATAGCAAGACATCCCTCTAATAAACAAGACATTCCGCTAAATATTAAGACATCCCTCTAAATAACAAGACATCCCATCTAAATTACAAGACAACCCTCGAAAAAACAAGACATCCCTCCAAATAACAAGACAACCCTCTAAAAAACAAGACATCCAACTAAATAAAAAGACATCTCTCCAAATAAAAAGACATCCCTCTAAATAACAAGACATCCCACTAAAAAACAAGACATCCCTCTAAATATTAAGACATCCCTCTAAATAACAAGACATCCCTCCAAATATTAAGACATCCCTCTAAATAACAAGACATCCCTCTAAATAACAAGACATCCCTCTAATAAACTAGACATTCCGCTAAATATTAAGACATCCCTCTAAATAACAAGACATCCCTCCAAATACCAAGACATCCCTCTAAATATTAAGACATCCCTCCAAATAACAAGAAAACCATTTTAAAAACAAGACATCCCTCTAAATAACAAGACATCCCTCTAAATAACAAGACATCCCTCTAAATATTAAGACATCCCTCCAAATAACAAGACATCCCTCTAAATATTAAGACATCCCTCTAAATAACAAGACATCCCTCTAAATATTAAGACATCCCTTTAAATAACAAGACATCCCTCTAAATAACAAGACATCCCTCTAAATAACAAGACATCCCACTAAATAACAAGACGTCCCTCTAAATAACAAGACATCCCTTTTAAATAACAAGACATTCCTCTAAATAACAAGACATCCCTCTAAATAACAAGACATCCCTCCAAATAAAAAGACATCCCTCTAAATAGCAAGACATCCCTCTAAATAACAAGACATCCCTCCAAATAACAAGATATCCCTCTAAATAACAAGACATTCCTCCAAATAACAAGACTTCCCTCCAAATAAGAAGACATCCTTCTAAATAACAAGACATCCCTCTAAATAACAAGAAATCCCTCTAAATACCAAGACATCCCTCCAAATAACAAGACAACCCTTTAAAAAACAAGACATCCCTCTAAATAACAAGACATCCCTCTAAATAACAAGACATCCCTCTAAATATTAAGACATCCCTTCAAATAACAAGACATCCCTCTAAATATTAAGACATCCCTCTAAATAACAAGACATCCCTCTAAATATTAAGACATCCCTTTAAATAACAAGACATCTCTCTAAATAACAAGACATCCCTCTAAATAACAAGACATCCCTCTAAATATTAAGACATCCCTCCAAATAACAAGACATCCCTCTAAATATTAAGACATCCCTCTAAATAACAAGACATCCCTCTAAATATTAAGACATCCCTTTAAATAACAAGACATCTCTCTAAATAACAAGACATCCCTCTAAATAACAAGACATCCCACTAAATAACAAGACATCCCTCTAAATAACAAGACATCCCTTTTAAATAACAAGACATTCCTCTAAATAACAAGACATCCCTCTAAATAACAAGACATCCCTCCAAATAACAAGAAATCCCTCAAAATAGCAAGACATCCCTCTAAATATTAAGACATCCCTTCAAATAACAAGACATCCCTCTAAATAACAAGACATCCCTCTAAATAACAAGACATCCCTCTAAATAAAAAGACATCCCTCTAAATAACTAGACATCCCTCCAAATACCAAGACATCCCTCTAAATAACAAGACATCCCTCTAAATAAAAAGACATCCCTCTAAATAACTAGACATCCCTCCAAATACCAAGACATCCCTCTAAATAACAAGACATCCCTCTAAATAACAAGACATACCTCCAAATAACAAGACATCCCTCTAAATTATAAGACATCCCTCTTAATAACAAGCATCCCTCCAAATAACAAGACATCCCTCTAAATAACAAGACATCCCTCCAAATATGAAGACATCCCTCCAAATATTAAGACATCCCTCTAAATAACAAGACATCCCTCTAAATAACAAGACATCTCTCTAAATATTAAGACATCCCTTCAAATAACAAGACATCCCTCTAAATAACAAGACATCCCTCTAAATAACAAGACATCCCTCTAAATAACAAGACATCCCTCTAAAAAACAAGACATCCCTCTAAATATTAAGACATCAATCTAAATAACAAGACATCTCTCCAAATAACAAGACAACCCTCTAAAAAACAAAAAAACCCTCTAAATAACAAGACATCCCTTTTAAATAACAAGACATCCCACTAAAAAACAAGACATCCCTCTAAATATTAAGACATCCCTCTAAATAACAAGACATCCCTCCAAATATTAAGACATCCCTCTAAATAACAAGACATCACTCTAAATAACAAGACATCCCTCAAATAAACTAGACATTCCGCTAAATATTAAGACATCCCTCTAAATAACAAGACATCCCTCCAAATACCAAGACATCCCTCTAAATATTAAGACATCCCTCCAAATAACAAGAAAACCCTTTAAAAAACAAGTCATCCCTCTAAATAACAAGACATCCCTCTAAATAACAAGACATCCCTCCAAATAACAAGACGTCCCTCTAAATAACAAGACATCCCTTTTAAATAACAAGACATTCCTATAAATAACAAGACATCCCTCTAAATAACAAGACATCCCTCCAAATAAAAAGACATCCCTCTAAATAGCAAGACATCCCTCTAAATAACAAGACATCCCTCCAAATAACAAGATATCCCTCTAAATAACAAGACATTCCTCCAAATAACAAGACTTCCCTCCAAATAAGAAGACATCCCTCTAAATAACAAGACATCCCTCTAAATAACAAGACATCCCTCTAAATACCAAGACATCCCTCTAAATATTAAGACATCCCTCCAAATAACAAGACAACCCTTTAAAAAACAAGACATCCCTCTAAATAACAAGACATCCCTCTAAATAACAAGACATCCCTCTAAATATTAAGACATCCCTTCAAATAACAAGACATCCCTCTAAATATTAAAACATCCCTCTAAATAACAAGACATCCCTCTAAATATTAAGACATCCCTTTAAATAACAAGACATCTCTCTAAATAACAAGACATCCCTCTAAATAACAAGACATTCCTCTAAATATTAAGACATCCCTCCAAATAACAAGACATCCCTCTAAATATTAAGACATCCCTCTAAATAACAAGACATCCCTCTAAATATTAAGACATCCCTTTAAATAACAAGACATCTCTCTAAATAACAAGACATCCCTCTAAATAACAAGACATCCCACTAAATAACAAGACATCCCTCTAAATAACAAGACATCCCTTTTAAATAACAAGACATTCCTCTAAATAACAAGACATCCCTCTAAATAACAAGACATCCCTCCAAATAACAAGAAATCCCTCAAAATAGCAAGACATCCCTCTAAATATTAAGACATCCCTTCAAATAACAAGACATCCCTCTAAATAACAAGACATCCCTCTAAATAACAAGACATCCCTCTAAATAAAAAGACATCCCTCTAAATAACTAGACATCCCTCCAAATACCAAGACATTCCTCTAAATAACAAGACATCCCTCTAAATAAAAAGACATCCCTCTAAATAACTAGACATCCCTCCAAATACCAAGACATCCCTCTAAATAACAAGACATCCCTCTAAATAACAAGACATACCTCCAAATAACAAGACATCCCTCTAAATTATAAGACATCCCTCTTAATAACAAGCATCCCTCCAAATAACAAGACATCCTTCTAAATAACAAGACATCCCTCCAAATATGAAGACATCCCTCCAAACATGAAGACATCCCTCTAAATAACAAGACATCCCTCTAAATAACAAGACATCCCTCTAAATAACAAGATATCTCTCTAAATATTAAGACATCCCTTCAAATAACAAGACATCCCTCTAAATAACAAGACATCCCTCTAAATAACAAGACATCCCTCTAAATAACAAGACATCCCTCTAAATAACAAGACATCCCTCTAAATAACAAGACATCCCTTTTAAATAACAAGACATTCCTCTAAATAACAAGACATCCCTCTAAATAACAAGACATCCCTCCAAATAAAAAGACATCCCTCTAAATATTAAGACATCAATCTAAATAACAAGACATCCCTCCAAATAACAAGACAACCCTCTAAAAAACAAAAAAAACCCTCTAAATAACAAGACATCTCTCTAAAAAACAAGACATCCCTCTAAATATCAAGACATCCCTCTAAATAACAAGACATCCATCTATATAACAAGACATTCCTCTAAATATTAAGACATCCCTCTAAATAACAAGACATACCTGTAAATAACAAGACATCCCTCTAAATAACAAGACATCCCATCTAAATTACAAGACAACCCTCTAAAAAACAAGACATCCCTTAAGACATTCCGCTAAATATTAAGACATCCCTCTAAATAACAAGACATCCCTCTAAATAGCAAGACATCCCTCTAAATATTAAGACATCCCTCCAAATAACAAGACAACCCTTTAAAAAACAAGACATCCCTCTAAATAACAAGACATCCCTCTAAATAACAAGACATCCCTCTAAATAACAAGACATCCCTCTAAATATTAAGACATCCCTTCAAATAACAAGACATCCCTCTAAATATTAAGACATCCCTCTAAATAACAAGACATCCCTCTAAATATTAAGACATCCCTTTAAATAACAAGACATCTCTCTAAATAACAAGACATCCCTCTAAATAACAAGACATCCCACTAAATAACAAGACATCCCTCTAAATAACAAGACATCCCTTTTAAATAACAAGACATTCCTCTAAATAACAAGACATCCCTCTAAATAACAAGACATCCCTCCAAATAAAAAGACATCCCTCTAAATAGCAAGACATCCCTCTAATAAACAAGACATTCCGCTAAATATTAAGACATCCCTCTAAATATTAAGACATCCCTTTAAATAACAAGACATCTCTCTAAATAACAAGACATCCCTCTAAATAACAAGACATCCCACTAAATAACAAGACATCCCTCTAAATAACAAGACATCCCTTTTAAATAACAAGACATTCCTCTAAATAACAAGACATCCCTCTAAATAACAAGACATCCCTCCAAATAAAAAGACATCCCTCTAAATAGCAAGACATCCTTCTAATAAACAAGACATTCCGCTAAATATTAAGACATCCCTCTAAATAACAAGACATCCCATCTAAATTACAAGACAACCCTCTAAAAAACAAGACATCCCTCCAAATAACAAGACAACCCTCTAAAAAACAAGACATCCCTCTAAATAAAAAGACATCTCTCCAAATAACAAGACATCCCTCTAAATAACAAGACATCCCATCTAAATTACAAGACAACCCTCTAAAAAACAAGACATCCCTCTAAATAACAAGACATCCCTCTAAATAACAAGACATCCCTCTAAATATTAAGACATCCCTCCAAATAACAAGACATCCCTCTAAATATTAAGACATCCCTCTAAATAACAAGACATCCCTCTAAATATTAAGACATCCCTTTAAATAACAAGACATCTCTCTAAATAACAAGACACCCCTCTAAATAACAAGACATCCCACTAAATAACAAGACGTCCCTCTAAATAACAAGACATCCCTTTTAAATAACAAGACATTCCTCTAAATAACAAGACATCCCTCTAAATAACAAGACATCCCTCCAAATAAAAAGACATCCCTCTAAATAGCAAGACATCCCTCTAAATAACAAGACATCCCTCCAAATAACAAGATATCCCTCTAAATAACAAGACATTCCTCCAAATAACAAGACTTCCCTCCAAATAAGAAGACATCCCTCTAAAAAACAAGACATCCCTCTAAATAACAAGACATCCCTCTAAATACCAAGACATCCCTCTAAATATTAAGACATCCCTCCAAATAACAAGACAACCCTTTAAAAAACAAGACATCCCTCTAAATAACAAGACATCCCTCTAAATAACAAGACATCCCTCTAAATATTAAGACATCCCTTCAAAAAACAAGACATCCCTCTAAATATTAAGACATCCCTCTAAATAACAAGACATCCCTCTAAATATTAAGACATCCCTTTAAATAACAAGACATCTCTCTAAATAACAAGACATCCCTCTAAATAACAAGACATCCCTCTAAATATTAAGACATCCCTCCAAATAACAAGACATCCCTCTAAATATTAAGACATCCCTCTAAATAACAAGACATTCCTCTAAATATTAAGACATCCCTTTAAATAACAAGACATTCCTCTAAATAACAAGACATCCCTCTAAATAACAAGACATCCCTCCAAATAAAAAGACATCCCTCTAAATAGCAAGACATCCCTCTAAATAACAAGACATCCCTCCAAATAACAAGATATCCCTCTAAATAACAAGACATTCCTCCAAATAACAAGACTTCCCTCCAAATAAGAAGACATCCCTCTAAATAACAAGACATCCCTCTAAATAACAAGACATCCCTCTAAATACCAAGACAACCCTCTAAAAAACAAGACATCCCTCCAAATAAAAAGACAACCCTCTAAAAAACAAGACATCCCTCTAAATAAAAAGACATCTCTCCAAATAACAAGACATCCCTCTAAATAACAAGACATCCCACTAAAAAACAAGACATCCCTCTAAATATTAAGACATCCCTCTAAATAACATGACATCCCTCCAAATATTAAGACATCCCTCTAAATAACAAGACATCCCTCTAAATAACAAGACATCCCTCTAATAAACTAGACATTCCGCTAAATATTAAGACATCCCTCTAAATAACAAGACATCCCTCTAAATAACAAGACATCCCTCCAAATATGAAGACATCCCTCTAAATAACAAAACATCCCTCTAAATAACAAGACATCCCTCTAAATAACAAGACATCTCTCTAAATATTAAGACATCCCTTCAAATAACAAGACATCCCTCTAAATAACACAACATCCCTCTAAATAACAAGACATCCCTCTAAATAACAAGACATCCCTCTAAATAACAAGACATCCCTCTAAAAAACAAGACATCCCTCTAAATATTAAGACATCAATCTAAATAACAAGACATCCCTCCAAATAACAAGACAACCCTCTAAAAAACAAAAAAACCCTCTAAATAACAAGACATCTCTCTAAAAAACAAGACATCCCTCTAAATATCAAGACATCCCTCTAAATATTAAGACATCCCTCTAAATAACAAGACATACCTGTAAATAACAAGACATCCCTCTAAATAACAAGACATCCCATCTAAATTACAACACAACCCTCTAAAAAACAAGACATCCCTCCAAATAACAAGACAACCCTCTAAAAAACAAGACATCCCTCTAAATAACAAGACATCCCTCTAAATAACAAGACATCCCTCTAATAAACTAGACATTCCGCTAAATATTAAGACATCCCTCTAAATAACAAGACATCCCTCTAAATACCACGACATCCCTCTAAATATTAAGACATCCCTCCAAATAACAAGACAACCCTTTAAAAAACAAGACATCCCTCTAAATAACAAGACATCCCTCTAAATAACAAGACATCCCTCTAAATATTAAGACATCCCTTCAAATAACAAGACATCCCTCTAAATATTAAGACATCCCTCTAAATAACAAGACATCCCTCTAAATATTAAGACATCCCTTTAAATAACAAGACATCTCTCTAAATAACAAGACATCCCTCTAAATAACAAGACATCCCACTAAATAACAAGACATCCCTCTAAATAACAAGACATCCCTTTTAAATAACAAGACATTCCTCTAAATAACAAGACATCCCTCTAAATAACAAGACATCCCTCCAAATAAAAAGACATCCCTCTAAATAGCAAGACATCCCTCTAATAAACAAGACATTCCGCTAAATATTAAGACATCCCTCTAAATAACAAGACATCCCTCTAAATATTAAGACATCCCTTTAAATAACAAGACATCTCTCTAAATAACAAGACATCCCTCTAAATAACAAGACATCCCACTAAATAACAAGACATCCCTCTAAATAACAAGACATCCCTTTTAAATAACAAGACATTCCTCTAAATAACAAGACATCCCTCTAAATAACAAGACATCCCTCCAAATAAAAAGACATCCCTCTAAATAGCAAGACATCCCTCTAATAAACAAGACATTCCGCTAAATATTAAGACATCCCTCTAAATAACAAGACATCCCATCTAAATTACAAGACAACCCTCGAAAAAACAAGACATCCCTCCAAATAACAAGACAACCCTCTAAAAAACAAGACATCCAACTAAATAAAAAGACATCTCTCCAAATAAAAAGACATCCCTCTAAATAACAAGACATCCCACTAAAAAACAAGACATCCCTCTAAATATTAAGACATCCCTCTAAATAACAAGACATCCCTCCAAATATTAAGACATCCCTCTAAATAACAAGACATCCCTCTAAATAACAAGACATCCCTCTAATAAACTAGACATTCCGCTAAATATTAAGACATCCCTCTAAATAACAAGACATCCCTCCAAATACCAAGACATCCCTCTAAATATTAAGACATCCCTCCAAATAACAAGAAAACCATTTTAAAAACAAGACATCCCTCTAAATAACAAGACATCCCTCTAAATAACAAGACATCCCTCTAAATATTAAGACATCCCTCCAAATAACAAGACATCCCTCTAAATATTAAGACATCCCTCTAAATAACAAGACATCCCTCTAAATATTAAGACATCCCTTTAAATAACAAGACATCCCTCTAAATAACAAGACATCCCTCTAAATAACAAGACATCCCACTAAATAACAAGACGTCCCTCTAAATAACAAGACATCCCTTTTAAATAACAAGACATTCCTCTAAATAACAAGACATCCCTCTAAATAACAAGACATCCCTCCAAATAAAAAGACATCCCTCTAAATAGCAAGACATCCCTCTAAATAACAAGACATCCCTCCAAATAACAAGATATCCCTCTAAATAACAAGACATTCCTCCAAATAACAAGACTTCCCTCCAAATAAGAAGACATCCTTCTAAATAACAAGACATCCCTCTAAATAACAAGAAATCCCTCTAAATACCAAGACATCCCTCCAAATAACAAGACAACCCTTTAAAAAACAAGACATCCCTCTAAATAACAAGACATCCCTCTAAATAACAAGACATCCCTCTAAATATTAAGACATCCCTTCAAATAACAAGACATCCCTCTAAATATTAAGACATCCCTCTAAATAACAAGACATCCCTCTAAATATTAAGACATCCCTTTAAATAACAAGACATCTCTCTAAATAACAAGACATCCCTCTAAATAACAAGACATCCCTCTAAATATTAAGACATCCCTCCAAATAACAAGACATCCCTCTAAATATTAAGACATCCCTCTAAATAACAAGACATCCCTCTAAATATTAAGACATCCCTTTAAATAACAAGACATCTCTCTAAATAACAAGACATCCCTCTAAATAACAAGACATCCCACTAAATAACAAGACATCCCTCTAAATAACAAGACATCCCTTTTAAATAACAAGACATTCCTCTAAATAACAAGACATCCCTCTAAATAACAAGACATCCCTCCAAATAACAAGAAATCCCTCAAAATAGCAAGACATCCCTCTAAATATTAAGACATCCCTTCAAATAACAAGACATCCCTCTAAATAACAAGACATCCCTCTAAATAACAAGACATCCCTCTAAATAAAAAGACATCCCTCTAAATAACTAGACATCCCTCCAAATACCAAGACATCCCTCTAAATAACAAGACATCCCTCTAAATAAAAAGACATCCCTCTAAATAACTAGACATCCCTCCAAATACCAAGACATCCCTCTAAATAACAAGACATCCCTCTAAATAACAAGACATACCTCCAAATAACAAGACATCCCTCTAAATTATAAGACATCCCTCTTAATAACAAGCATCCCTCCAAATAACAAGACATCCCTCTAAATAACAAGACATCCCTCCAAATATGAAGACATCCCTCCAAATATTAAGACATCCCTCTAAATAACAAGACATCCCTCTAAATAACAAGACATCTCTCTAAATATTAAGACATCCCTTCAAATAACAAGACATCCCTCTAAATAACAAGACATCCCTCTAAATAACAAGACATCCCTCTAAATAACAAGACATCCCTCTAAAAAACAAGACATCCCTCTAAATATTAAGACATCAATCTAAATAACAAGACATCTCTCCAAATAACAAGACAACCCTCTAAAAAACAAAAAAACCCTCTAAATAACAAGACATCCCTTTTAAATAACAAGACATCCCACTAAAAAACAAGACATCCCTCTAAATATTAAGACATCCCTCTAAATAACAAGACATCCCTCCAAATATTAAGACATCCCTCTAAATAACAAGACATCACTCTAAATAACAAGACATCCCTCAAATAAACTAGACATTCCGCTAAATATTAAGACATCCCTCTAAATAACAAGACATCCCTCCAAATACCAAGACATCCCTCTAAATATTAAGACATCCCTCCAAATAACAAGAAAACCCTTTAAAAAACAAGTCATCCCTCTAAATAACAAGACATCCCTCTAAATAACAAGACATCCCTCCAAATAACAAGACGTCCCTCTAAATAACAAGACATCCCTTTTAAATAACAAGACATTCCTATAAATAACAAGACATCCCTCTAAATAACAAGACATCCCTCCAAATAAAAAGACATCCCTCTAAATAGCAAGACATCCCTCTAAATAACAAGACATCCCTCCAAATAACAAGATATCCCTCTAAATAACAAGACATTCCTCCAAATAACAAGACTTCCCTCCAAATAAGAAGACATCCCTCTAAATAACAAGACATCCCTCTAAATAACAAGACATCCCTCTAAATACCAAGACATCCCTCTAAATATTAAGACATCCCTCCAAATAACAAGACAACCCTTTAAAAAACAAGACATCCCTCTAAATAACAAGACATCCCTCTAAATAACAAGACATCCCTCTAAATATTAAGACATCCCTTCAAATAACAAGACATCCCTCTAAATATTAAAACATCCCTCTAAATAACAAGACATCCCTCTAAATATTAAGACATCCCTTTAAATAACAAGACATCTCTCTAAATAACAAGACATCCCTCTAAATAACAAGACATTCCTCTAAATATTAAGACATCCCTCCAAATAACAAGACATCCCTCTAAATATTAAGACATCCCTCTAAATAACAAGACATCCCTCTAAATATTAAGACATCCCTTTAAATAACAAGACATCTCTCTAAATAACAAGACATCCCTCTAAATAACAAGACATCCCACTAAATAACAAGACATCCCTCTAAATAACAAGACATCCCTTTTAAATAACAAGACATTCCTCTAAATAACAAGACATCCCTCTAAATAACAAGACATCCCTCCAAATAACAAGAAATCCCTCAAAATAGCAAGACATCCCTCTAAATATTAAGACATCCCTTCAAATAACAAGACATCCCTCTAAATAACAAGACATCCCTCTAAATAACAAGACATCCCTCTAAATAAAAAGACATCCCTCTAAATAACTAGACATCCCTCCAAATACCAAGACATTCCTCTAAATAACAAGACATCCCTCTAAATAAAAAGACATCCCTCTAAATAACTAGACATCCCTCCAAATACCAAGACATCCCTCTAAATAACAAGACATCCCTCTAAATAACAAGACATACCTCCAAATAACAAGACATCCCTCTAAATTATAAGACATCCCTCTTAATAACAAGCATCCCTCCAAATAACAAGACATCCTTCTAAATAACAAGACATCCCTCCAAATATGAAGACATCCCTCCAAACATGAAGACATCCCTCTAAATAACAAGACATCCCTCTAAATAACAAGACATCCCTCTAAATAACAAGATATCTCTCTAAATATTAAGACATCCCTTCAAATAACAAGACATCCCTCTAAATAACAAGACATCCCTCTAAATAACAAGACATCCCTCTAAATAACAAGACATCCCTCTAAATAACAAGACATCCCTCTAAATAACAAGACATCCCTTTTAAATAACAAGACATTCCTCTAAATAACAAGACATCCCTCTAAATAACAAGACATCCCTCCAAATAAAAAGACATCCCTCTAAATATTAAGACATCAATCTAAATAACAAGACATCCCTCCAAATAACAAGACAACCCTCTAAAAAACAAAAAAAACCCTCTAAATAACAAGACATCTCTCTAAAAAACAAGACATCCCTCTAAATATCAAGACATCCCTCTAAATAACAAGACATCCATCTATATAACAAGACATTCCTCTAAATATTAAGACATCCCTCTAAATAACAAGACATACCTGTAAATAACAAGACATCCCTCTAAATAACAAGACATCCCATCTAAATTACAAGACAACCCTCTAAAAAACAAGACATCCCTTAAGACATTCCGCTAAATATTAAGACATCCCTCTAAATAACAAGACATCCCTCTAAATAGCAAGACATCCCTCTAAATATTAAGACATCCCTCCAAATAACAAGACAACCCTTTAAAAAACAAGACATCCCTCTAAATAACAAGACATCCCTCTAAATAACAAGACATCCCTCTAAATAACAAGACATCCCTCTAAATATTAAGACATCCCTTCAAATAACAAGACATCCCTCTAAATATTAAGACATCCCTCTAAATAACAAGACATCCCTCTAAATATTAAGACATCCCTTTAAATAACAAGACATCTCTCTAAATAACAAGACATCCCTCTAAATAACAAGACATCCCACTAAATAACAAGACATCCCTCTAAATAACAAGACATCCCTTTTAAATAACAAGACATTCCTCTAAATAACAAGACATCCCTCTAAATAACAAGACATCCCTCCAAATAAAAAGACATCCCTCTAAATAGCAAGACATCCCTCTAATAAACAAGACATTCCGCTAAATATTAAGACATCCCTCTAAATATTAAGACATCCCTTTAAATAACAAGACATCTCTCTAAATAACAAGACATCCCTCTAAATAACAAGACATCCCACTAAATAACAAGACATCCCTCTAAATAACAAGACATCCCTTTTAAATAACAAGACATTCCTCTAAATAACAAGACATCCCTCTAAATAACAAGACATCCCTCCAAATAAAAAGACATCCCTCTAAATAGCAAGACATCCTTCTAATAAACAAGACATTCCGCTAAATATTAAGACATCCCTCTAAATAACAAGACATCCCATCTAAATTACAAGACAACCCTCTAAAAAACAAGACATCCCTCCAAATAACAAGACAACCCTCTAAAAAACAAGACATCCCTCTAAATAAAAAGACATCTCTCCAAATAACAAGACATCCCTCTAAATAACAAGACATCCCATCTAAATTACAAGACAACCCTCTAAAAAACAAGACATCCCTCTAAATAACAAGACATCCCTCTAAATAACAAGACATCCCTCTAAATATTAAGACATCCCTCCAAATAACAAGACATCCCTCTAAATATTAAGACATCCCTCTAAATAACAAGACATCCCTCTAAATATTAAGACATCCCTTTAAATAACAAGACATCTCTCTAAATAACAAGACACCCCTCTAAATAACAAGACATCCCACTAAATAACAAGACGTCCCTCTAAATAACAAGACATCCCTTTTAAATAACAAGACATTCCTCTAAATAACAAGACATCCCTCTAAATAACAAGACATCCCTCCAAATAAAAAGACATCCCTCTAAATAGCAAGACATCCCTCTAAATAACAAGACATCCCTCCAAATAACAAGATATCCCTCTAAATAACAAGACATTCCTCCAAATAACAAGACTTCCCTCCAAATAAGAAGACATCCCTCTAAAAAACAAGACATCCCTCTAAATAACAAGACATCCCTCTAAATACCAAGACATCCCTCTAAATATTAAGACATCCCTCCAAATAACAAGACAACCCTTTAAAAAACAAGACATCCCTCTAAATAACAAGACATCCCTCTAAATAACAAGACATCCCTCTAAATATTAAGACATCCCTTCAAAAAACAAGACATCCCTCTAAATATTAAGACATCCCTCTAAATAACAAGACATCCCTCTAAATATTAAGACATCCCTTTAAATAACAAGACATCTCTCTAAATAACAAGACATCCCTCTAAATAACAAGACATCCCTCTAAATATTAAGACATCCCTCCAAATAACAAGACATCCCTCTAAATATTAAGACATCCCTCTAAATAACAAGACATTCCTCTAAATATTAAGACATCCCTTTAAATAACAAGACATCTCTCTAAATAACAAGACATCCCTCTAAATAACAAGACATCTCACTAAAAAACAAGACATCCCTCTAAATAACAAGACATCCCTTTTAAATAACAAGACATTCCTCTAAATAACAAGACATCCCTCTAAATAACAAGACATCCCTCCAAATAACAAGAAATCCCTCAAAAAAGCAAGACATCCCTCTAAATATTAAGACATCCCTTCAAATAACAAGACATCCCTCTAAATAACAAGACATCCCTCTAAATAACAAGACATCTCTCTAAATAAAAAGACATCCCTCTAAATAACTAGACATCCCTCCAAATACCAAGACATCCCTCTAAATAACAAGACATCCCTCTAAATAACAAGACATACCTCCAAATAACGAAACATCCCTCTAAATTATAAGACATCCCTCTTAATAACAAGCATCCCTCCAAATAACAAGACATCCCTCTAAATAACAAGACATCCCTCCAAATATGAAGACATCCCTCTAAATAACAAGACATCCCTCTAAATAACAAGACATCCCTCTAAATAACAAGACATCTCTCTAAATATTAAGACATCCCTTCAAATAACAAGACATCCCTCTAAATAACAAGACATCCCTCTAAATAACAAGACATCTCTCTAAATAACAAGACATCCCTCTAAATAACAAGACATCCCTCTAAATAACAAGACATCCCTCTAAAAAACAAGACATCCCTCTAAATATTAAGACATCAATCTAAATAACAAGACATCCCTCCAAATAACAAGACAACCCTCTAAAAAACAAAAAAAAACCTTTAAATAACAAGACATCTCTCTAAAAAACAAGACATCCCTCTAAATATCAAGACATCCCTCTAAATAACAAGACATCCATCTATATAACAAGACATTCCTCTAAATATTAAGACATCCCTCTAATAACAAGACATACCTGTAAATAACAAGACATCCCTCTAAATAACAAGACATCCCATCTAAATTACAAGACAACCCTCTAAAAAACAAGACATCCCTCCAAATAACAAGACAACCCTCTAAAAAACAAGACATCCCTCTAAATAACAAGACATCCCTCTAAATAACAAGACATCACTCTAAATATTAAGACATCCCTCCAAATAACAAGACAACCCTTTAAAAAAACAAGACATCCCTCTAAATAACAAGACATCCCTCTAAATAACAAGACATCCCTCTAAATATTAAGACATCCCTTCAAATAACAAGACATCCCTCTAAATATTAAGACATCCCTCTAAATAACAAGACATCCCTCTAAATATTAAGACATCCCTTTAAATAACAAGACATCTCTCTAAATAACAAGACATCCCTCTAAATAACAAGACATCCCACTAAATAACAAGACATCCCTCTAAATAACAAGACATCCCTTTTAAATAACAAGACATTCCTCTAAATAACAAGACATCCCTCTAAATATGAAGACATCCCTCTAAATAACAAGACATCCCTCCAAATAAAAAGACATCCCTCTAAATAGCAAGACATCCCTCTAATAAACAAGACATTCCGCTAAATATTAAGACATCCCTCTAAATAACAAGACATCCCATCTAAATTACAAGAAAACCCTCTAAAAAACAAGACAACCCTCTAAAAAACAAGACATCCCTCTAAATAAAAAGACATCTTAGACACAAGTGTGTACAAGGTTGTACAAGTGTGTACAAGGTTGTACAAGTGTGTACAAGGGTGTACAAGTTTGTACAAGTGTGTACAAGTTTGTACAAGTGTGTACAAGTTTGTACAAGGTTGTACAAATGTATACAAGGGTGTACAAAAGTGTACAAGGGTGCACAAGTTTGTACAAGGGTGTACAAGTGTGTACAAGCTTGTAGAAGTGTGTACAAGCTTGTACAAGTGTGTACAAGGGTGTACAGGTTTGTACAAGGTTGTACAAGTGTTTACAAGGGAGTACAAGTATGTACAAGAATGTACAAGTTTGTACAAGTGTGTACAAGTTTGTACAAGTGTGTACAAGTGTGTACAAGGTTGTACAAGTGTGTACAAGGTTGTACAAGTGTGTACAAGGTTGTACAAGTGTGTACAAGGTTGAACAAGTGTGTACAAAGGTGTACAAGTGTGTACAAGGTTGTACAAGTGTGTACAAGGTTGTACAAGTGTGTACAAGGTTGTACAAGTGTGTACAAGGTTGTACAAGTGTGTACAAGGTTGTACAAGGTTGTACAATTGTGTACAAGGTTGTACAAGTGTGTACAAGGTTGTACAAGTGTGTACAAGGGTGTAAAAGTGTGTACAAGCTTGTACAAGTGTGTACAAGGGTGTACAGGTTTGTACAAGGTTGTACAAGTGTTTACAAGGGTGTACAAGTATGTACAAGAATGTACAAGTTTGTACAAGTGTGTACAAGTTTGTAAAAGGTTGTACAAGTGTGTACAAGGGTGTACAAGTGTGTACAAGGGTGCACAAGTGTGTACAAGGGTGTACAATCGTGTACAAGCTTGTACAAGTGTGTACAAGGGTGTACAGGTTTGTACAAGGTTGTACAAGTGTGTACAAGGTTGTACAAGTGTGTACAAGGGTGTACAAGTTTGTACAAGTGTGTACAAGTTTGTACAATTGTGTACAAGTTTGTACAAGGTTGTACAAATGTATACAAGGGTGTACAAAAGTGTACAAGGGTGCACAAGTTTGTACAAGGGTGTACAAGTGTGTACAAGCTTGTACAAGTGTGTACAAGCTTGTACAAGTGTGTACAAGGGTGTACAGGTTTGTACAAGGTTGTACAAGTGTTTACAAGGGTGTATAAGTATGCACAAGAATGTACAAGTTTGTACAAGTGTGTACAAGTTTGTAAAAGGTTGTACAAGTGTATACAAGGGTGTACAAGTGTGTACAAGGGTGCACAAGTGTGTACAAGGGTGTACAATCTTGTACAAGCTTGTACAAGTGTGTACAAGGGTGTACAGGTTTGTACAAGGTTGTACAAGTGTGTACAAGGGTGTACAAATGTGAACAAGGATGTAAAAGTTTGTACAAGTGTGTCAAAGTTTGTACAAGGTTGTACAAGTAAGTACAAGTTTGTACAAGAATGTACAAGTGTGTACAAGGTTTTACAATTGTGTAAAAGGTTGTACAAGTGTGTACAAGGTTGTACAAGTGTGTACAAGGTTGTACAAGTGTGTACAAGGTTGTACAAGTGTGTACAAGTTTGTACAAGTGTGTACAAGGTTGTACAAGTGTGTACAAGGTTGTACAAGTGTGTACAAGGTTGTACAAGTGTGTACATGGTTGTACAAGTGTGTACAAGGGTGCACAAGTGTGTACAAGGGTGTACAATCGTGTACATGCTTGTACAAGTTTTTACAAGGTTGTACAAGTGTGTACAAGGTTGTACAAGTGTGTACAAGGTTGTACAAACGTGTACAAGGTTGTACAAGTGTGTACAAGGTTGTACAAGTGTGTACAAGGTTGTATAAGTGTGTACAAAGGTGTACAAGTGTGTACAAGGTTGTACAAGTGTGTACAAGGTTGTACAAGTGTGTACATGGTTGTACAAGGTTGTACAATTGTGTACAAGGTTGTACAAGTGTGTACAAGGTTGTACAAGTGTGTACAAGGGTGTACAAGTTTGTACAAGTGTGTACAAGTTTGTACAAGTGTGTACAAGTTTGTACAAGGTTGTACCAATGTATACAAGGGTGTACAAAAGTGTACAATGGTGCACAAGTTTGTACAAGGGTGTACAAGTGTGTACAAGCTTGTACAAGTGTGTACAAGCTTGTACAAGTGTGTACAAGGGTGTACAGGTTTGTACAAGGTTGTACAAGTGTTTACAAGGGTGTACAAAAGAATGTACAAGTTTGTACAAGTGTGTACAAGTTTGTAAAAGGTTGTACAAGTGTGTACAAGGTTGTACAAGTGTGTACAAGGTTGTATCATAGTGTACAAGGTTGTACAAGTGTGTACAAAGGTGTACAAGTGTGTACAAGGTTGTACAAGTGTGTACAAAGTTGTACAAGTGTGTACATGGTTGTACAAGGTTGTACAATTGTGTACAAGGTTGTACAAGTGTGTACAAGGGTGCACAAGTTTGTACAAGGGTGTACAAGTGTGTACAAGCTTGTACAAGTGTGTACAAGCTTGTACAAGTGTGTACAAGTGTGTACAAGTTTGTACAAGGTTGTACAAGTGTTTACAAGGGTGTACAAGTATGTACAAGAATGTTCAAGTTTGTACAAGTGTGTACAAGTTTGTAAAAGGTTGTACAAGTGTGTACAAGGGTGTACAAGTGTGTACAAGGGTGCACAAGTGTGTACAAGGGTGTACAATCGTGTACAAGCTTGTACAAGTGTGTACAAGGGTGTACAGGTTTGTACAAGGTTGTACAAGTGTGTACAAGGGTGTACAAATGTGTACAAGGATGTAAAAGTTTTCACAAGTGTGTACAAGTTTGTACAAGTAAGTACAAGTTTGTACAAGAATGTACAAGTGTGTACAAGGTTTTACAATTGTGTAAAAGGTTTTACAAGTGTGTACAAGGTTGTACAAGTGTGTACAAGGTTGTACAAGTGTGTACAAGGTTGTACAAGTGTGTACAAGCTTGTACAAGTGTGTACAAGGTTGTACAAGTGTGTACAAGGTTGTACAAGTGTGTACAAGTTTGTTCAAGTGTGTACAAGTTTGTACAAGGTTGTACAAATGTGTACAAGGGTGTACAAAAGTGTACAAGGGTGCACAAGTTTGTACAAGGGTGTACAAGTGTGTACAAGTTTGTACAAGTGTGTACAAGCTTGTACAAGGGTTTACAGGTTTATACAAGGTTGTACAAGTGTGTACAAGGGTGTACAAGTATGTACAAGAATGTACAAGTTTGTACAAGTGTGTACAAGGGTGTACAAGTATGTACAAGAATGTACAAGTTTGTACAAGTGTGTACAAGGGTGTACAAATGTGTACAAGGATGTAAAAGTTTGTACAAGTGTGTACAAGTTTGTAGTAGGTTGTACAAGGTTGTACAAGTGTGTACAAGGTTGTACAAGTGTGTACAAGGTTGTACAAGTGTGTACAAGGTTGTACAAGTGTGTACAAGGTTGTACAAGTGTGTACAAGGGTGTACAATCGTGTACAAGCTTGTACAATCGTGTACAAGCTTGTACAAGTGTGTACAAGGGTTTACAAGTTTGTTAAAGGTTGTACAAGTGTGTACAAGGGTGTACAAATGTGTACAAGGATGTAAAAGTTTATACAAGTGTGTACAAGTTTGTACAAGGTTGTTTAAGTGTGTACAATGTTTTACAATTGTGTACAAGGTTGTACAAGTGTGTACAAGGTTGTACAAGTGTGTACAAGGATGTACAAGTGTGTACAAGGTTGTACAAGTGTGTACAAGTTTGTACAAGTGTGTACAAGTTTGTACAAGGTTGTACAAATGTGTACAAGGGTGTACAAAAGTGTACAAGGGTGCACAAGTTTGTACAAGGGTGTACAAGTGTGTACAAGGGTGTACAGGTTTGTACAAGGTTGTACAAGTGTGTACAAGCTTGAACAAGTGTGTACAAGGTTGTACAAGTGTTTACAAGGTTGTACAAGTGTGTACAAGGTTGCACAAGTGTGTACAAGGTTGCACAAGTGTGTACAAGAGTGTACAATCGTGTACAAGCTTGTACAAGTGTGTACAAGGGTGTACAGGTTTGTACAAGGTTGTACAAGTGTTTACAAGGGAGTACAAGTATGTACAAGAATGTACAAGTTTGTACAAGTGTGTACAAGTGTGTACAAGGTTGTACAAGTGTGTACAAGGTTAAAAAGTGTGTACAAGGTTGTACAAGTGTGTACAAGGTTGAACAAGTGTGTACAAAGGTGTACAAGTGTGTACAAGGTTGTACAAGTGTGTACAAGGTTGTACAAGTGTGTACAAGGTTGTACAAGTGTGTACAAGGTTGTACAAGGTTGTACAATTGTGTACAAGGTTGTACAAGTGTGTACAAGGTTGTACAAGTGTGTACAAGGTTGTACAAGTGTGTACATGGTTGTACAAGGTTGTACAATTGTGTACAAGGTTGTACAAGTGTGTACAAGGTTGTACAAGTGTGTACAAGGGTGTACAAGTTTGTACAAGTGTGTACAAGTTTGTACAAGTGTGTACAAGTTTGTACAAGGTTGTACCAATGTATACAAGGGTGTACAAAAGTGTACAATGGTGCACAAGTTTGTACAAGGGTGTACAAGTGTGTACAAGCTTGTACAAGTGTGTACAAGCTTGTACAAGTGTGTACAAGGGTGTACAGGTTTGTACAAGGTTGTACAAGTGTTTACAAGGGTGTACAAAAGAATGTACAAGTTTGTACAAGTGTGTACAAGTTTGTAAAAGGTTGTACAAGTGTGTACAAGGTTGTACAAGTGTGTACAAGGTTGTATCATAGTGTACAAGTGTGTACAAAGGTGTACAAGTGTGTACAAGGTTGTACAAGTGTGTACAAAGTTGTACAAGTGTTTACATGGTTGTACAAGGTTGTACAATTGTGTACAAGGTTGTACAAGTGTGTACAAGGGTGCACAAGTTTGTACAAGGGTGTACAAGTGTGTACAAGCTTGTACAAGTGTGTACAAGCTTGTACAAGTGTGTACAAGTGTGTACAAGTTTGTACAAGGTTGTACAAGTGTTTACAAGGGTGTACAAGTATGTACAAGAATGTTCAAGTTTGTACAAGTGTGTACAAGTTTGTAAAAGGTTGTACAAGTGTGTACAAGGGTGTACAAGTGTGTACAAGGGTGTACAAGTGTGTACAAGGGTGCACAAGTGTGTACAAGGGTGTACAATCGTGTACAAGCTTGTACAAGTGTGTACAAGGGTGTACAGGTTTGTACAAGGTTGTACAAGTGTGTGCAAGGGTGTACAAATGTGTACAAGGATGTAAAAGTTTGTACAAGTGTGTACAAGTTTGTACAAGGTTGTACAAGTAAGTACAAGTTTGTACAAGAATGTACAAGTGTGTACAAGGTTTTACAATTGTGTAAAAGGTTGTACAAGTGTGTACAAGGTTGTACAAGTGTGTACAAGGTTGTACAAGTGTGTACAAGGTTGTACAAGTGTGTACAAGCTTGTACAAGTGTGTACAAGGTTGTACAAGTGTGTACAAGGTTGTACAAGTGTGTACAAGTTTGTTCAAGTGTGTACAAGTTTGTACAAGGTTGTACAAATGTGTACAAGGGTGTACAAAAGTGTACAAGGGTGCACAAGTTTGTACAAGGGTGTACAAGTGTGTACAAGTTTGTACAAGTGTGTACAAGCTTGTACAAGGGTTTACAGGTTTGTACAAGGTTGTACAAGTGTGTACAAGTGTGTACAAGTATGTACAAGAATGTACAAGTTTGTACAAGTGTGTACAAGGGTGTATAAGTATGTACAAGAATGTACAAGTTTGTACAAGTGTGTACAAAGGTGTACAAATGTGTACAAGGATGTAAAAGTTTGTACAAGTGTGTACAAGTTTGTAGTAGGTTGTACAAGGTTGTACAAGTGTGTACAAGGTTGTACAAGTGTGTACAAGGTTGTACAAGTATGTACAAGGTTGTACAAGTGTGTACAAGGTTGTACAAGTGTGTACAAGGGTTCACAAGTGTGTACAAGGGTGTACAATCGTGTACAAGCTTGTACAATCGTGTACAAGCTTGTACAAGTGTGTACAAGTGTTTACAGGTTTGTACAAGGTTGTACAAGTGTGTACAAGGGTGTACAAATGTGTACAAGGATGTAAAAGTTTATACAAGTGTGTACAAGTTTGTACAAGGTTGTTTAAGTGTGTACAATGTTTTACAATTGTGTACAAGGTTGTACAAGTGTGTACAAGGTTGTACAAGTGTGTACAAGGATGTACAAGTGTGTACAAGGTTGTACAAGTGTGTACAAGTTTGTACAAGTGTGTACAAGTTTGTACAAGGTTGTACAAATGTGTACAAGGGTGTACAAAAGTGTACAAGGGTGCACAAGTTTGTACAAGGGTGTACAAGTGTGTACAAGGGTGTACAGGTTTGTACAAGGTTGTACAAGTGTGTACAAGCTTGAACAAGTGTGTACAAGGTTGTACAACTGTTAACAAGGTTGTACAAGTGTGTACAAGGTTGCACAAGTGTGTACAAGGTTGCACAAGTGTGTACAAGAGTGTACAATCGTGTACAAGCTTGTACAAGTGTGTACAAGGGTGTACAGGTTTGTACAAGGTTGTACAAGTGTTTACAAGGGAGTACAAGTATGTACAAGAATGTACAAGTTTGTACAAGTGTGTACAAGTGTGTACAAGGTTGTACAAGTGTGTACAAGGTTGTACAAGTGTGTACAAGGTTGTACAAGTGTGTACAAGGTTGAACAAGTGTGTACAAAGGTGTACAAGTGTGTACAAGGTTGTACAAGTGTGTACAAGGTTGTACAAGTGTGTACAAGGTTGTACAAGTGTGTACAAGGTTGTACAAGGTTGTACAATTGTGTACAAGGTTGTACAAGTGTGTACAAGGTTGTACAAGTGTGTACAAAAGTGTACAAGTGTGTACAAGCTTGTACAAGTGTGTACAAGGGTGTACAGGTTTGTACAAGGTTGTACAAGTGTTTACAAGGGTGTACAAGTATGTACAAGAATGTACAAGTTTGTACAAGTGTGTACAAGTTTGTAAAAGGTTGTACAAGTGTGTACAAGGGTGTACAAGTGTGTACAAGGGTGCACAAGTGTGTACAAGGGTGTACAATCGTGTACAAGCTTGTACAAGTGTGTACAAGGGTGTACAGGTTTGTACAAGGTTGTACAAGTGTGTACAAGGTTGTACAAGTGTGTACAAGGGTGTACAAGTTTGTACAAGTGTGTACAAGTTTGTACAATTGTGTACAAGTTTGTACAAGGTTGTACAAATGTATACAAGGGTGTACAAAAGTGTACAAAGGTGCACAAGTTTGTACAAGGGTGTACAAGTGTGTACAAGCTTGTACAAGTGTGTACAAGCTTGTACAAGTGTGTACAAGCTTGTACAAGTGTGTACAAGGGTGTACAGGTTTGTACAAGGTTGTACAAGTGTTTACAAGGGTGTACAAGTATGCACAAGAATGTACAAGTTTGTACAAGTGTGTACAAGTTTGTAAAAGGTTGTACAAGTGTATACAAGGGTGTACAAGTGTGTACAAGGGTGCACAAGTGTGTACAAGGGTGTACAATCTTGTACAAGCTTGTACAAGTGTGTACAAGGGTGTACAGGTTTGTACAAGGTTGTACAAGTGTGTACAAGGGTGTACAAATGTGAACAAGGATGTAAAAGTTTGTACAAGTGTGTAAAAGTTTGTACAAGGTTGTACAAGTAAGTACAAGTTTGTACAAGAATGTACAAGTGTGTACAAGGTTTTACAATTGTGTAAAAGGTTGTACAAGTGTGTACAAGTGTGTACAAGTTTGTACAAGGTTGTACAAGTGTGTACAAGGTTGTACAAGTGTGTACAAGTTTGTACAAGTGTGTACAAGGTTGTACAAGTGTGTACAAGGTTGTACAAGTGTGTACAAGGTTGTACAAGTGTGTACATGGTTGTACAAGTGTGTACAAGGGTGCACAAGTGTGTACAAGGGTGTACAATCGTGTACATGCTTGTACAAGTTTTTACAAGGTTGTACAAGTGTGTACAAGGTTGTACAAGTGTGTACAAGGTTGTACAAACGTGTACAAGGTTGTACAAGTGTGTACAAGGTTGTACAAGTGTGTACAAGGTTGTATAAGTGTGTACAAAGGTGTACAAGTGTGTACAAGGTTGTACAAGTGTGTACAAGGTTGTACAAGTGTGTACATGGTTGTACAAGGTTGTACAATTGTGTACAAGGTTGTACAATGGTGTACAAGGTTGTACAAGTGTGTACAAGGTTGTACAAGTTTGTACAAGTGTGTACAAGTTTGTACAAGTGTGTACAAGTTTGTACAAGGTTGTACCAATTTATACAAGGGTGTACAAAAGTGTACAATGGTGCACAAGTTTGTACAAGGGTGTACAAGTGTGTACAAGGGTGCACAAGTTTGTACAAGGGTGTACAAGTGTGTACAAGTTTGTACAAGTGTGTACAAGCTTGTACAAGGGTTTACAGGTTTGTACAAGGTTGTACAAGTGTGTACAAGTGTGTACAAGTATGTACAAGAATGTACAAGTTTGTACAAGTGTGTACAAGGGTGTATAAGTATGTACAAGAATGTACAAGTTTGTACAAGTGTGTACAAAGGTGTACAAATGTGTACAAGGATGTAAAAGTTTGTACAAGTGTGTACAAGTTTGTAGTAGGTTGTACAAGGTTGTACAAGTGTGTACAAGGTTGTACAAGTGTGTACAAGGTTGTACAAGTGTGTACAAGGTTGTACAAGTGTGTACAAGGTTGTACAAGTGTGTACAAGGGTTCACAAGTGTGTACAAGGGTGTACAATCGTGTACAAGCTTGTACAATCGTGTACAAGCTTGTACAAGTGTGTACAAGTGTTTACAGGTTTGTACAAGGTTGTACAAGTGTGTACAAGGGTGTACAAATGTGTACAAGGATGTAAAAGTTTATACAAGTGTGTACAAGTTTGTACAAGGTTGTTTAAGTGTGTACAATGTTTTACAATTGTGTACAAGGTTGTACAAGTGTGTACAAGGTTGTACAAGTGTGTACAAGGATGTACAAGTGTGTACAAGGTTGTACAAGTGTGTACAAGTTTGTACAAGTGTGTACAAGTTTGTACAAGGTTGTACAAATGTGTACAAGGGTGTACAAAAGTGTACAAGGGTGCACAAGTTTGTACAAGGGTGTACAAGTGTGTACAAGGGTGTACAGGTTTGTACAAGGTTGTACAAGTGTGTACAAGCTTGAACAAGTGTGTACAAGGTTGTACAACTGTTAACAAGGTTGTACAAGTGTGTACAAGGTTGCACAAGTGTGTACAAGGTTGCACAAGTGTGTACAAGAGTGTACAATCGTGTACAAGCTTGTACAAGTGTGTACAAGGGTGTACAGGTTTGTACAAGGTTGTACAAGTGTTTACAAGGGAGTACAAGTATGTACAAGAATGTACAAGTTTGTACAAGTGTGTACAAGTGTGTACAAGGTTGTACAAGTGTGTACAAGGTTGTACAAGTGTGTACAAGGTTGTACAAGTGTGTACAAGGTTGAACAAGTGTGTACAAAGGTGTACAAGTGTGTACAAGGTTGTACAAGTGTGTACAAGGTTGTACAAGTGTGTACAAGGTTGTACAAGTGTGTACAAGGTTGTACAAGGTTGTACAATTGTGTACAAGGTTGTACAAGTGTGTACAAGGTTGTACAAGTGTGTACAAAAGTGTACAAGTGTGTACAAGCTTGTACAAGTGTGTACAAGGGTGTACAGGTTTGTACAAGGTTGTACAAGTGTTTACAAGGGTGTACAAGTATGTACAAGAATGTACAAGTTTGTACAAGTGTGTACAAGTTTGTAAAAGGTTGTACAAGTGTGTACAAGGGTGTACAAGTGTGTACAAGGGTGCACAAGTGTGTACAAGGGTGTACAATCGTGTACAAGCTTGTACAAGTGTGTACAAGGGTGTACAGGTTTGTACAAGGTTGTACAAGTGTGTACAAGGTTGTACAAGTGTGTACAAGGGTGTACAAGTTTGTACAAGTGTGTACAAGTTTGTACAATTGTGTACAAGTTTGTACAAGGTTGTACAAATGTATACAAGGGTGTACAAAAGTGTACAAAGGTGCACAAGTTTGTACAAGGGTGTACAAGTGTGTACAAGCTTGTACAAGTGTGTACAAGCTTGTACAAGTGTGTACAAGCTTGTACAAGTGTGTACAAGGGTGTACAGGTTTGTACAAGGTTGTACAAGTGTTTACAAGGGTGTACAAGTATGCACAAGAATGTACAAGTTTGTACAAGTGTGTACAAGTTTGTAAAAGGTTGTACAAGTGTATACAAGGGTGTACAAGTGTGTACAAGGGTGCACAAGTGTGTACAAGGGTGTACAATCTTGTACAAGCTTGTACAAGTGTGTACAAGGGTGTACAGGTTTGTACAAGGTTGTACAAGTGTGTACAAGGGTGTACAAATGTGAACAAGGATGTAAAAGTTTGTACAAGTGTGTAAAAGTTTGTACAAGGTTGTACAAGTAAGTACAAGTTTGTACAAGAATGTACAAGTGTGTACAAGGTTTTACAATTGTGTAAAAGGTTGTACAAGTGTGTACAAGGTTGTACAAGTGTGTACAAGGTTGTACAAGTGTGTACAAGGTTGTACAAGTGTGTACAAGTTTGTACAAGTGTGTACAAGGTTGTACAAGTGTGTACAAGGTTGTACAAGTGTGTACAAGGTTGTACAAGTGTGTACATGGTTGTACAAGTGTGTACAAGGGTGCACAAGTGTGTACAAGGGTGTACAATCGTGTACATGCTTGTACAAGTTTTTACAAGGTTGTACAAGTGTGTACAAGGTTGTACAAGTGTGTACAAGGTTGTACAAACGTGTACAAGGTTGTACAAGTGTGTACAAGGTTGTACAAGTGTGTACAAGGTTGTATAAGTGTGTACAAAGGTGTACAAGTGTGTACAAGGTTGTACAAGTGTGTACAAGGTTGTACAAGTGTGTACATGGTTGTACAAGGTTGTACAATTGTGTACAAGGTTGTACAAGTGTGTACAAGGTTGTACAAGTGTGTACAAGGTTGTACAAGTTTGTACAAGTGTGTACAAGTTTGTACAAGTGTGTACAAGTTTGTACAAGGTTGTACCAATTTATACAAGGGTGTACAAAAGTGTACAATGGTGCACAAGTTTGTACAAGGGTGTACAAGTGTGTACAAGTTTGTACAAGTGTGTACAAGCTTGTACAAGTGTGTACAAGGGTGTACAGGTTTGTACAAGGTTGTACAAGTATTTACAAGGGTGTACAAAAGAATGTACAAGTTTGTACAAGTGTGTACAAGTTTGTAAAAGGTTGTACAAGTGTGTACAAGGTTGTACAAGTGTGTACAAGGTTGTATCATAGTGTACAAGGTTGTACAAGTGTGTACAAAGGTGTACAAGTGTGTACAAGGTTGTACAAGTGTGTACAAAGTTGTACAAGTGTGTACATGGTTGTACAAGGTTGTACAATTGTGTACAAGGTTGTACAAGTGTGTACAAGGGTGCACAAGTTTGTACAAGGGTGTACAAGTGTGTACAAGCTTGTACAAGTGTGTACAAGCTTTTACAAGTGTGTACAAGTGTGTACAAGTTTGTACAAGGTTGTACAAGTGTTTACAAGGGTGTACAAGTATGTACAAGAATGTTCAAGTTTGTACAAGTGTGTACAAGTTTGTAAAAGGTTGTACAAGTGTGTACAAGGGTGTACAAGTGTGTACAAGGGTGCACAAGTGTGTACAAGGGTGTACAATCGTGTACAAGCTTGTACAAGTGTGTACAAGGGTGTACAGGTTTGTACAAGGTTGTACAAGTGTGTACAAAGGTGTACAAATGTGTACAAGGATGTAAAAGTTTGTACAAGTGTGTACAAGTTTGTACAAGGTTGTACAAGTAAGTACAAGTTTGTACAAGAATGTACAAGTATGTACAAGGTTTTACAATTGTGTAAAAGGTTGTACAAGTGTGTACAAGGTTGTACAAGTGTGTACAAGGTTGTACAAGTGTGTACAAGCTTGTACAAGTGTGTACAAGGTTGTACAAGTGTGTACAAGGTTGTACAAGTGTGTACAAGGTTGTACAAGTGTGTACAAGTTTGTTCAAGTGTGTACAAGTTTGTACAAGGTTGTACAAATGTGTACAAGGGTGTACAAAAGTGTACAAGGGTGCACAAGTTTGTACAAGGGTGTACAAGTGTGTACAAGTTTGTACAAGTGTGTACAAGCTTGTACAAGGGTTTACAGGTTTGTACAAGGTTGTACAAGTGTGTACAAGGGTGTACAAGTATGTACAAGAATGTACAAGTTTGTACAAGTGTGTACAAGGGTGTACAAGTATGTACAAGAATGTACAAGTTTGTACAAGTGTGTACAAGGGTGTACAAATGTGTACAAGGATTTAAAAGTTTGTACAAGTGTGTACAAGTTTGTAGTAGGTTGTACAAGGTTGTACAAGTGTGTACAAGGTTGTACAAGTGTGTACAAGGTTTTACAAGTGTGTACAAGATTGTACAAGTGTGTACAAGGTTGTACAAGTGTGTACAAGGTTGTACAAGTTTGTACAAGGGTTCACAAGTGTGTACAAGGGTGTACAATCGTGTACAAGCTTGTACAATCGTGTACAAGCTTGTACAAGTGTGTACAAGGGTTTACAGGTTTGTACAAGGTTGTACAAGTGTGTACAAGGGTGTACATATGTGTACAAGGATGTAAAAGTTTATACAAGTGTGTACAAGTTTGTACAAGGTTGTTTAAGTGTGTACAATGTTTTACAATTGTGTACAAGGTTGTACAAGTGTGTACAAGGTTGTACAAGTGTGTACAAGGATGTACAAGTGTGTACAAGGTTGTACAAGTGTGTACAAGTTTGTACAAGTGTGTACAAGTTTGTACAAGGTTGTACAAATGTGTACAAGGGTGTACAAAAGTGTACAAGGGTGCACAAGTTTGTACAAGGGTGTACAAGTGTGTACAAGGGTGTACAGGTTTGTACAAGGTTGTACAAGTGTGTACAAGCTTGAACAAGTGTGTACAAGGTTGTACAAGTGTTAACAAGGTTGTACAAGTGTGTACAAGGTTGCACAAGTGTGTACAAGGTTGCACAAGTGTGTACAAGAGTGTACAATCGTGTACAAGCTTGTACAAGTGTGTACAAGGGTGTACAGGTTTGTACAAGGTTGTACAAGTGTGTACAAGGTTTTACAATTGTGTACAAGGTTGTATAAGTGTGTACAAGGTTGTACAAGTGTGTACAAGGTTGTACAAGTGTGTACAAGCTTGTACAAGTGTGTACAAGGTTGTACAAGTGTGTACATGGTTGTTCAAGTGTGTACATGTTTGTACAAGTGTGTTTAAGTTTGTACAAGGTTGTACAAATGTGTACAAGGGTGTACAAAAGTTTACAAGGGTGCACAAGTTTGTACAAGGGTGTACAAGTGTGTACAAGCTTGTACAAGTGTGTACAATGGTGTACAGGTTTGTACTAGGTTGTACAAATGTGTACAAGGATGTACAAGTATGTACAAGAATGTACAATTTTGTACAAGTGTGTACAAGTTTGTAAAAGGTTGTACAAGTGTGTACAAGGGTGAACAAGTGTGTACAAGGTTGTACAAGTGTGTACAAGCTTGTACAAGTGTGTACTAGCTTGTACAAGTGTGTACAAGGGTGTACAAGTGTGTACAAGGTTGTACAAGTTTTTACAAGGTTGTACAAGTGTGTACAAGGTTGTACAAGTGTGTACAAGGTTGTACAAGTGTGTACAAGGTTGTACAAGTGTGTACAAGGTTGTACAAGGTTGTACAATTGTGTACAAGGTTGTACAAGTGTGTACAAGGTTGTACAAGTGTGTACAAGGTTGTACAAGTGTGTACAAGGGTGTACAAGTTTGTACAAGTGTGTACAAGGTTGTACAAGTGTGTACAAGGGTGTACAAGTTTGTACAAGTGTGTACAAGTTTGTACAATTGTGTACAAGTTTGTACAAGGTTGTACAAATGTATACAAGGTCGCACAAGTGTGTACAAGGGTGTACAATCGTGTACAAGCTTGTACAAGTGTGTACAAGGGTGTACAGGTTTGTACAAGGTTGTACAGGTGTGTACAAGGGTGTACAAATGTGTACAAGGATGTAAAAGTTTGTACAAGTGTGTACAAGTTTGTACAAGGTTGTACAAGTAAGTACAAGTTTGTACAAGAATGTACAAGTGTGTACAAGGTTTTACAATTGTGTAAAAGGTTGTACAAGTGTGTACAAGGTTGTACAAGCGTGTACAAGGTTGTACAAGTGTGTACAAGGTTGTACAAGTGTGTACAAGGTTGTACAAGTGTGTACAAGTTTGTTCAAGTGTGTACAAGTTTGTACAAGGTTGTACAAATGTGTACAAGGGTGTACAAAAGTGTACAAGGGTGCACAAGTTTGTACAAGGGTGTACAAGTGTGTACAAGCTTGTACAAGTGTGTACAAGCTTGTACAAGGGTTTACAGGTTTGTACAAGGTTGTACAAGTGTGTACAAGGGTGTACAATTATGTACAAGAATGTAAAAGTTTGTACAAGTGTGTACAAGGGTGTACAAGTATGTACAAGAATGTACAATACAAGTGTGTACAAGGTTGTACAAGGTTGTACAATTGTGTACAAGGTTGTACAAGTGTGTACACGGTTGTACAAGTGTGTACAAGGGTGTACAAGTTTGTACAAGTGTGTACAAGTTTGTACAAGTGTGTACAAGTTTGTACAAGTGTGTACAAGTTTGTACAAGTGTGTACAAGCTTGTACAAGTGTGTACAAGGGTGTACAAGTGTGTACAAGGTTGTACATGTTTTTACAAGTTTGTACAAGTGTGTACAAGGTTGTACAAGTGTGTACAAGGTTGTACAAGTGTGTACAAGGTTGTACAAGTGTGTACAAGGTTGTACAAGTGTGTACAAGGTTGTACAAGTGTGTACAAGGTTGTACAAGTGTGTACAACGTTGTACAAGTGTGTACAAGGTTGTACAAGTGTGTACAAGGTTGTACAAGTGTGTACAAGGTTGTACAAGTGTGTACAAGGTTGTACAAGGTTGTACAATTGTGTACAAGGTTGTACAAGTGTGTACAAGGTTGTACAAGTGTGTACAAGGTTGTACAAGTGTGTACAAGGGTGTACAAGTTTGTACAAGTGTGTACAAGTTTGTACAAGTGTTTACAAGTTTGTACAAGTTTGTACAAGTGTGTACAAGTTTGTACAAGGGTGTACAAAAGTGTACAAGGTTGCAAAAGTTTGTACAAGGGTGTACAAGTGTGTACAAGCTTGTACAAGTGTGTACAAGCTTGTACAAGTGTGTACAAGCTTGTACAAGTGTGTACAAGGGTGTACAGGTTTGTACAAGGTTGTACAAGTGTTTACAAGGGTGTACAAGTGTGTACAAGGTTGTACAAGTGTGTACAAGGTTGTACAAGTGTGTACTAGGTTGTACAAGGTTGTACAATTGTGTACAAGGTTGTACAAGTGTGTACAAGGTTGAACAAGTGTGTACAAGGTTGTACAAGTGTGTACAAGGGTGTACAAGTTTGTACAAGTGTGTACAAGTTTGTACAAGTGTGTACAAGTTTGTACAAGGTTGTACAAATGTATACAAGGGTGTACAAAAGTGTACAAGGTTGTACAAGTGCTTACAAGGGTGTACAAGTATGTACAAGAATGTACAAGTTTGTACAAGTGTGTACAAGTTTGTAAAAGGTTGTACAAGTGTGTACAAGAGTGTACAAGTGTATACAAGGGTGCACAAGTGTGTACAAGGGTGTACAATCGTGTACAAGCTTGTACAAGTGTGTACAAGGTTGTACAGGTTTGTACAAGGTTGTACAAGTGTGTACAAGGGTGTACAAATGTGTACAAGGATGTAAAAGTTTGTACAAGTGTGTACAAGTTTGTACAAGGTTGTACAAGTAAGTACAAGTTTGTACAAGAATGTACAAGTGTGTACAAGGTTTTACAATTGTGTAAAAGGTTGTACAAGTGTGTACAAGGTTGTACAAGTGTGTACAAGCTTGTACAAGTGTGTACAAGGTTGTACAAGTGTGTACAAGGTTGTACAAGTGTGTACAAGGTTGTACAAGTGTGTACAAGGTTGTACAAGTGTGTACAAGGTTGTACAAGTGTGTACAAGGTTGTACAAGTGTGTACAAGGTTGTACAAGTGTGTACAAGGTTGTACAAGTGTGTACAAGGTTGTACAAGTGTGTACAAGGGTGCACAAGTGTGTACAAGGGTGTACAATCGTGTACAAGCTTGTACAAGTTTTTACAAGGTTGTACAAGTGTGTACAAGGTTGTACAAGTGTGTACAAGGGTGTACAAGTGTGTACAAGGGTGCACAAGTGTGTACAAGGGTGTACAATCGTGTACAAGCTTGTACAAGTGTGTACAAGGGTGTACAGGTTTGTACAAGGTTTACAAGTGTGTACAAGGTTGTACAAGTGTGTACAAGGGTGTACAAGTTTGTACAAGTGTGTACAAGTTTGTACAAGTGTGTACAAGTTTGTACAAGGTTGTACAAATGTATACAAGGGTGTACAAAAGTGTACAAGGTTGTACAAGTGTTTACAAGGGTGTACAAGTATGTACAAGAATGTACAAGTTTGTACAAGTGTGTACAAGTTTGTAAAAGGTTGTACAAGTGTGTACAAGAGTGTACAAGTGTATACAAGGGTGCACAAGTGTGTACAAGGGTGTACAATCGTGTACAAGCTTGTACAAGTGTGTACAAGGTTGTACAGGTTTGTACAAGGTTGTACAAGTGTGTACAAGGGTGTACAAATGTGTACAAGGTTGTACAAGTGTGTACATGGTTGTTCAAGTGTGTACATGTTTGTACAAGTGTGTTTAAGTTTGTACAAGGTTGTACAAATGTGTACAAGGGTGTACAAAAGTTTACAAGGGTGCACAAGTTTGTACAAGGGTGTACAAGTGTGTACAAGCTTGTACAAGTGTGTACAATGGTGTACAGGTTTGTACTAGGTTGTACAAATGTGTACAAGGATGTACAAGTATGTACAAGAATGTACAATTTTGTACAAGTGTGTACAAGTTTGTAAAAGGTTGTACAAGTGTGTACAAGGGTGAACAAGTGTGTACAAGGTTGTACAAGTGTGTACAAGCTTGTACAAGTGTGTACTAGCTTGTACAAGTGTGTACAAGGGTGTACAAGTGTGTACAAGGTTGTACAAGTTTTTACAAGGTTGTACAAGTGTGTACAAGGTTGTACAAGTGTGTACAAGGTTGTACAAGTGTGTACAAGGTTGTACAAGTGTGTACAAGGTTGTACAAGGTTGTACAATTGTGTACAAGGTTGTACAAGTGTGTACAAGGTTGTACAAGTGTGTACAAGGTTGTACAAGTGTGTACAAGGGTGTACAAGTTTGTACAAGTGTGTACAAGGTTGTACAAGTGTGTACAAGGGTGTACAAGTTTGTACAAGTGTGTACAAGTTTGTACAATTGTGTACAAGTTTGTACAAGGTTGTACAAATGTATACAAGGTCGCACAAGTGTGTACAAGGGTGTACAATCGTGTACAAGCTTGTACAAGTGTGTACAAGGGTGTACAGGTTTGTACAAGGTTGTACAGGTGTGTACAAGGGTGTACAAATGTGTACAAGGATGTAAAAGTTTGTACAAGTGTGTACAAGTTTGTACAAGGTTGTACAAGTAAGTACAAGTTTGTACAAGAATGTACAAGTGTGTACAAGGTTTTACAATTGTGTAAAAGGTTGTACAAGTGTGTACAAGGTTGTACAAGCGTGTACAAGGTTGTACAAGTGTGTACAAGGTTGTACAAGTGTGTACAAGGTTGTACAAGTGTGTACAAGTTTGTTCAAGTGTGTACAAGTTTGTACAAGGTTGTACAAATGTGTACAAGGGTGTACAAAAGTGTACAAGGGTGCACAAGTTTGTACAAGGGTGTACAAGTGTGTACAAGCTTGTACAAGTGTGTACAAGCTTGTACAAGGGTTTACAGGTTTGTACAAGGTTGTACAAGTGTGTACAAGGGTGTACAATTATGTACAAGAATGTACAAGTTTGTACAAGTGTGTACAAGGGTGTACAAGTATGTACAAGAATGTACAATACAAGTGTGTACAAGGTTGTACAAGGTTGTACAATTGTGTACAAGGTTGTACAAGTGTGTACACGGTTGTACAAGTGTGTACAAGGGTGTACAAGTTTGTACAAGTGTGTACAAGTTTGTACAAGTGTGTACAAGTTTGTACAAGTGTGTACAAGTTTGTACAAGTGTGTACAAGCTTGTACAAGTGTGTACAAGGGTGTACAAGTGTGTACAAGGTTGTACATGTTTTTACAAGTTTGTACAAGTGTGTACAAGGTTGTACAAGTGTGTACAAGGTTGTACAAGTGTGTACAAGGTTGTACAAGTGTGTACAAGGTTGTACAAGTGTGTACAAGGTTGTACAAGTGTGTACAAGGTTGTACAAGTGTGTACAAGGTTGTACAAGTGTGTACAACGTTGTACAAGCGTGTACAAGGTTGTACAAGTGTGTACAAGGTTGTACAAGTGTGTACAAGGTTGTACAAGTGTGTACAAGGTTGTACAAGGTTGTACAATTGTGTACAAGGTTGTACAAGTGTGTACAAGGTTGTACAAGTGTGTACAAGGTTGTACAAGTGTGTACAAGGGTGTACAAGTTTGTACAAGTGTGTACAAGTTTGTACAAGTGTTTACAAGTTTGTACAAGTTTGTACAAGTGTGTACAAGTTTGTACAAGGGTGTACAAAAGTGTACAAGGTTGCAAAAGTTTGTACAAGGGTGTACAAGTGTGTACAAGCTTGTACAAGTGTGTACAAGCTTGTACAAGTGTGTACAAGCTTGTACAAGTGTGTACAAGGGTGTACAGGTTTGTACAAGGTTGTACAAGTGTTTACAAGGGTGTACAAGTGTGTACAAGGTTGTACAAGTGTGTACAAGGTTGTACAAGTGTGTACTAGGTTGTACAAGGTTGTACAATTGTGTACAAGGTTGTACAAGTGTGTACAAGGTTGAACAAGTGTGTACAAGGTTGTACAAGTGTGTACAAGGGTGTACAAGTTTGTACAAGTGTGTACAAGTTTGTACAAGTGTGTACAAGTTTGTACAAGGTTGTACAAATGTATACAAGGTTGTACAAAAGTGTACAACGGTGCACAAGTTTGTACAAGGGTGTACAAGTGTGTACAAGCTTGTACAAGTGTGTACAAGCTTGTACAAGGGTGTACAAAAGTGTACAAGGTTGCAAAAGTTTGTACAAGGGTGTACAAGTGTGTACAAGCTTGTACAAGTGTGTACAAGCTTGTACAAGTGTGTACAAGCTTGTACAAGTGTGTACAAGGGTGTACAGGTTTGTACAAGGTTGTACAAGTGTTTACAAGGGTGTACAAGTGTGTACAAGGTTGTACAAGTGTGTACAAGGTTGTACAAGTGTGTACTAGGTTGTACAAGGTTGTACAATTGTGTACAAGGTTGTACAAGTGTGTACAAGGTTGAACAAGTGTGTACAAGGTTGTACAAGTGTGTACAAGGGTGTACAAGTTTGTACAAGTGTGTACAAGTTTGTACAAGTGTGTACAAGTTTGTACAAGGTTGTACGAATGTATACAAGGGTGTACAAAAGTGTACAAGGTTGTACAAGTGTTTACAAGGGTGTACAAGTATGTACAAGAATGTACAAGTTTGTACAAGTGTGTACAAGTTTGTAAAAGGTTGTACAAGTGTGTACAAGAGTGTACAAGTGTATACAAGGGTGCACAAGTGTGTACAAGGGTGTACAATCGTGTACAAGCTTGTACAAGTGTGTACAAGGTTGTACAGGTTTGTACAAGGTTGTACAAGTGTGTACAAGGGTGTACAAATGTGTACAAGGATGTAAAAGTTTGTACAAGTGTGTACAAGTTTGTACAAGGTTGTACAAGTAAGTACAAGTTTGTACAAGAATGTACAAGTGTGTACAAGGTTTTACAATTGTGTAAAAGGTTGTACAAGTGTGTACAAGGTTGTACAAGTGTGTACAAGCTTGTACAAGTGTGTACAAGGTTGTACAAGTGTGTACAAGGTTGTACAAGTGTGTACAAGGTTGTACAAGTGTGTACAAGGTTGTACAAGTGTGTACAAGGTTGTACAAGTGTGTACAAGGTTGTACAAGTGTGTACAAGGTTGTACAAGTGTGTACAAGGTTGTACAAGTGTGTACAAGGTTGTACAAGTGTGTACAAGGGTGCACAAGTGTGTACAAGGGTGTACAATCGTGTACAAGCTTGTACAAGTTTTTACAAGGTTGTACAAGTGTGTACAAGGTTGTACAAGTGTGTACAAGGTTGTACAAGTGTGTACAAGGGTGCACAAGTGTGTACAAGGGTGTACAATCGTGTACAAGCTTGTACAAGTGTGTACAAGGGTGTACAGGTTTGTACAAGGTTTACAAGTGTGTACAAGGTTGTACAAGTGTGTACAAGGGTGTACAAGTTTGTACAAGTGTGTACAAGTTTGTACAAGTGTGTACAAGTTTGTACAAGGTTGTACAAATGTATACAAGGGTGTACAAAAGTGTACAAGGTTGTACAAGTGTTTACAAGGGTGTACAAGTATGTACAAGAATGTACAAGTTTGTACAAGTGTGTACAAGTTTGTAAAAGGTTGTACAAGTGTGTACAAGAGTGTACAAGTGTATACAAGGGTGCACAAGTGTGTACAAGGGTGTACAATCGTGTACAAGCTTGTACAAGTGTGTACAAGGTTGTACAGGTTTGTACAAGGTTGTACAAGTGTGTACAAGGGTGTACAAATGTGTACAAGGTTGTACAAGTGTGTACATGGTTGTTCAAGTGTGTACATGTTTGTACAAGTGTGTTTAAGTTTGTACAAGGTTGTACAAATGTGTACAAGGGTGTACAAAAGTTTACAAGGGTGCACAAGTTTGTACAAGGGTGTACAAGTGTGTACAAGCTTGTACAAGTGTGTACAATGGTGTACAGGTTTGTACTAGGTTGTACAAATGTGTACAAGGATGTACAAGTATGTACAAGAATGTACAATTTTGTACAAGTGTGTACAAGTTTGTAAAAGGTTGTACAAGTGTGTACAAGGGTGAACAAGTGTGTACAAGGTTGTACAAGTGTGTACAAGCTTGTACAAGTGTGTACTAGCTTGTACAAGTGTGTACAAGGGTGTACAAGTGTGTACAAGGTTGTACAAGTTTTTACAAGGTTGTACAAGTGTGTACAAGGTTGTACAAGTGTGTACAAGGTTGTACAAGTGTGTACAAGGTTGTACAAGTGTGTACAAGGTTGTACAAGGTTGTACAATTGTGTACAAGGTTGTACAAGTGTGTACAAGGTTGTACAAGTGTGTACAAGGTTGTACAAGTGTGTACAAGGGTGTACAAGTTTGTACAAGTGTGTACAAGGTTGTACAAGTGTGTACAAGGGTGTACAAGTTTGTACAAGTGTGTACAAGTTTGTACAATTGTGTACAAGTTTGTACAAGGTTGTACAAATGTATACAAGGTCGCACAAGTGTGTACAAGGGTGTACAATCGTGTACAAGCTTGTACAAGTGTGTACAAGGGTGTACAGGTTTGTACAAGGTTGTACAGGTGTGTACAAGGGTGTACAAATGTGTACAAGGATGTAAAAGTTTGTACAAGTGTGTACAAGTTTGTACAAGGTTGTACAAGTAAGTACAAGTTTGTACAAGAATGTACAAGTGTGTACAAGGTTTTACAATTGTGTAAAAGGTTGTACAAGTGTGTACAAGGTTGTACAAGCGTGTACAAGGTTGTACAAGTGTGTACAAGGTTGTACAAGTGTGTACAAGGTTGTACAAGTGTGTACAAGTTTGTTCAAGTGTGTACAAGTTTGTACAAGGTTGTACAAATGTGTACAAGGGTGTACAAAAGTGTACAAGGGTGCACAAGTTTGTACAAGGGTGTACAAGTGTGTACAAGCTTGTACAAGTGTGTACAAGCTTGTACAAGGGTTTACAGGTTTGTACAAGGTTGTACAAGTGTGTACAAGGGTGTACAATTATGTACAAGAATGTACAAGTTTGTACAAGTGTGTACAAGGGTGTACAAGTATGTACAAGAATGTACAATACAAGTGTGTACAAGGTTGTACAAGGTTGTACAATTGTGTACAAGGTTGTACAAGTGTGTACACGGTTGTACAAGTGTGTACAAGGGTGTACAAGTTTGTACAAGTGTGTACAAGTTTGTACAAGTGTGTACAAGTTTGTACAAGTGTGTACAAGTTTGTACAAGTGTGTACAAGCTTGTACAAGTGTGTACAAGGGTGTACAAGTGTGTACAAGGTTGTACATGTTTTTACAAGTTTGTACAAGTGTGTACAAGGTTGTACAAGTGTGTACAAGGTTGTACAAGTGTGTACAAGGTTGTACAAGTGTGTACAAGGTTGTACAAGTGTGTACAAGGTTGTACAAGTGTGTACAAGGTTGTACAAGTGTGTACAAGGTTGTACAAGTGTGTACAACGTTGTACAAGTGTGTACAAGGTTGTACAAGTGTGTACAAGGTTGTACAAGTGTGTACAAGGTTGTACAAGTGTGTACAAGGTTGTACAAGGTTGTACAATTGTGTACAAGGTTGTACAAGTGTGTACAAGGTTGTACAAGTGTGTACAAGGTTGTACAAGTGTGTACAAGGGTGTACAAGTTTGTACAAGTGTGTACAAGTTTGTACAAGTGTTTACAAGTTTGTACAAGTTTGTACAAGTGTGTACAAGTTTGTACAAGGGTGTACAAAAGTGTACAAGGTTGCAAAAGTTTGTACAAGGGTGTACAAGTGTGTACAAGCTTGTACAAGTGTGTACAAGCTTGTACAAGTGTGTACAAGCTTGTACAAGTGTGTACAAGGGTGTACAGGTTTGTACAAGGTTGTACAAGTGTTTACAAGGGTGTACAAGTGTGTACAAGGTTGTACAAGTGTGTACAAGGTTGTACAAGTGTGTACTAGGTTGTACAAGGTTGTACAATTGTGTACAAGGTTGTACAAGTGTGTACAAGGTTGAACAAGTGTGTACAAGGTTGTACAAGTGTGTACAAGGGTGTACAAGTTTGTACAAGTGTGTACAAGTTTGTACAAGTGTGTACAAGTTTGTACAAGGTTGTACAAATGTATACAAGGGTGTACAAAAGTGTACAACGGTGCACAAGTTTGTACAAGGGTGTACAAGTGTGTACAAGCTTGTACAAGTGTGTACAAGCTTGTACAAGTGTGTACAAGGGTGTACAGGTTTGTACAAGGTTGTACAAGTGTTTACAAGGGTGTACAAGTATGTACAAGAATGTACAAGTTTGTACAAGTGTGTACAAGTTTGTAAAAGGTTGTACAAGTGTGTACAAGGGTGTACAAGTGTGTACAAGGGTGCACAAGTGTGTACAAGGGTGTACAATCGTGTACAAGCTTGTACAAGTGTGTACAAGGGTGTACAGGTTTGTACAAGGTTTACAAGTGTGTACAAGGTTGTACAAGTGTGTACAAGGGTGTACAAGTTTGTACAAGTGTGTACAAGTTTGTACAAGTGTGTACAAGTTTGTACAAGGTTGTACAAATGTATACAAGGGTGTACAAAAGTGTACAAGGTTGTACAAGTGTTTACAAGGGTGTACAAGTATGTACAAGAATGTACAAGTTTGTACAAGTGTGTACAAGTTTGTAAAAGGTTGTACAAGTGTGTACAAGAGTGTACAAGTGTATACAAGGGTGCACAAGTGTGTACAAGGGTGTACAATCGTGTACAAGCTTGTACAAGTGTGTACAAGGTTGTACAGGTTTGTACAAGGTTGTACAAGTGTGTACAAGGGTGTACAAATGTGTACAAGGATGTAAAAGTTTGTACAAGTGTGTACAAGTTTGTACAAGGTTGTACAAGTAAGTACAAGTTTGTACAAGAATGTACAAGTGTGTACAAGGTTTTACAATTGTGTAAAAGGTTGTACAAGTGTGTACAAGGTTGTACAAGTGTGTACAAGCTTGTACAAGTGTGTACAAGGTTGTACAAGTGTGTACAAGGTTGTACAAGTGTGTACAAGGTTGTACAAGTGTGTACAAGGTTGTACAAGTGTGTACAAGGTTGTACAAGTGTGTACAAGGTTGTACAAGTGTGTACAAGGTTGTACAAGTGTGTACAAGGTTGTACAAGTGTGTACAAGGTTGTACAAGTGTGTACAAGGGTGCACAAGTGTGTACAAGGGTGTACAATCGTGTACAAGCTTGTACAAGTTTTTACAAGGTTGTACAAGTGTGTACAAGGTTGTACAAGTGTGTACAAGGGTGTACAAGTGTGTACAAGGGTGCACAAGTGTGTACAAGGGTGTACAATCGTGTACAAGCTTGTACAAGTGTGTACAAGGGTGTACAGGTTTGTACAAGGTTTACAAGTGTGTACAAGGTTGTACAAGTGTGTACAAGGGTGTACAAGTTTGTACAAGTGTGTACAAGTTTGTACAAGTGTGTACAAGTTTGTACAAGGTTGTACAAATGTATACAAGGGTGTACAAAAGTGTACAAGGTTGTACAAGTGTTTACAAGGGTGTACAAGTATGTACAAGAATGTACAAGTTTGTACAAGTGTGTACAAGTTTGTAAAAGGTTGTACAAGTGTGTACAAGAGTGTACAAGTGTATACAAGGGTGCACAAGTGTGTACAAGGGTGTACAATCGTGTACAAGCTTGTACAAGTGTGTACAAGGTTGTACAGGTTTGTACAAGGTTGTACAAGTGTGTACAAGGGTGTACAAATGTGTACAAGGATGTAAAAGTTTGTACAAGTGTGTACAAGTTTGTACAAGGTTGTACAAGTAAGTACAAGTTTGTACAAGAATGTACAAGTGTGTACAAGGTTTTACAATTGTGTAAAAGGTTGTACAAGTGTGTACAAGGTTGTACAAGTGTGTACAAGCTTGTACAAGTGTGTACAAGGTTGTACAAGTGTGTACAAGGTTGTACAAGTGTGTACAAGGTTGTACAAGTGTGTACAAGGTTGTACAAGTGTGTACAAGGTTGTACAAGTGTGTACAAGGTTGTACAAGTGTGTACAAGGTTGTACAAGTGTGTACAAGGTTGTACAAGTGTGTACAAGGTTGTACAAGTGTGTACAAGGTTGTACAAGTGTGTACAAGGTTGTACAAGTGTGTACAAGGGTGCACAAGTGTGTACAAGGGTGTACAATCGTGTACAAGCTTGTACAAGTTTTTACAAGGTTGTACAAGTGTGTACAAGGTTGTACAAGTGTGTACAAGGTTGTACAAGTGTGTACAAGGTTGTACAAGTGTGTACAAGGTTGTACAAGTGTGTACAAGGTTGTATAAGTGTGTACAAAGGTGTACAAGTGTGTACAAGGTTGTACAAGTGTGTACAAGGTTGTACAAGTGTGTACATGGTTGTACAAGGTTGTACAATTGTGTACAAGGTTGTACAAGTGTGTACAAGGGTGTACAAGTTTGTACAAGTGTGTACAAGTTTGTACAAGTGTGTACAAGTTTGTACAAGGTTGTACAAATTAATACAAGGGTGTACAAAAGTGTACAAGGGTGCACGAGTTTGTACAAGGGTGTACAAGTGTGTACAAGCTTGTACAAGTGTGTACAAGCTTGTACAAGTGTGTACAAGGGTGTACAGGTTTGTACAAGGTTGTACAAGTGTTTACAAGGGTGTACAAAAGAATGTACAAGTTTGTACAAGTGTGTACAAGTTTGTAAAAGGTTGTACAAGTGTGTACAAGGGTGTACAAGTGTGTACAATGGTGCACAAGTGTGTACAAGGGTGTACAATCGTGTACAAGCTTGTACAAGTGTGTACAAGGTTGTACAGGTTTGTACAAGGTTGTACAAGTGTGTACAAGGGTGTACAAATGTGTACAAGGCTGTAAAAGTTTGTACAAGTGTGTACAAGTTTGTACAAGGTTGTACAAGTAAGTACAAGTTTGTACAACAATGTACAAGTGTGTACAAGGTTTTACAATTGTGTAAAAGGTTGTTCAAGTGTGTACAAGGTTGTACAAGTGTGTACAAGGTTGTACAAGTGTGTACAAGCTTGTACAAGTGTGTACAAGGTTGTACAAGTGTGTACAAGGTTGTACAAGTGTGTACAAGGTTGTACAAGTGTGTACAAGGTTGTACAAGTGTGTACAAGGTTGTACAAGTGTGTACAAGTTTGTACAAGTGTGTACAAGTTTGTACAAGGTTGTACAAATGTGTACAAGGGTGTACAAAAGTGTACAAGGGTGCACAATTTTGTACAAGGGTGTACAAGTGTGTACAAGCTTGTACAAGTGTGTACAAGCTTGTACAAGGGTTTACAGGTTTGTACAAGGTTGAACAAGTGTGTACAAGGGTGTACACAAGTGTACAAGGGTGCACAAGTTTGTACAAGGGTGTACAAGTGTGTACAAGCTTGTACAAGTGTGTACAAGCTTGTACAAGGGTTTACAGGTTTGTACAAGGTTGTACAAGTGTGTACAAGGTTGTACAAGTATGTACAAGAATGTACAAGTTTGTACAAGTGTGTACAAGTTTGTAAAAGGTTGTACAAGTGTGTACAAGGGTGTACAAATGTGTACAAGGATGTAAAAGTGTGTACAAGTGTGTACAAGTTTGTACAAGGTTGTACAAGTGTGTACAAGTTTGTACAAGGTTGTACAAATTTGTACAAGTGTGTACAAGGTTGTACAAGTATGTACAAGGGTGTACAAGTTTGTACAAGTGTGTACAAGTTTGTACAAGGTTGTACACGTGTGTACAAGGTTTTACAATTGTGTACAAGGTTGTACAAGTGTGTACAAGGTTGTACAAGTGTTTACAAGGTTGTACAAGTGTGTACAAGGTTGTACAAGTGTGTACAAGGTTGTACAAGTGTACACAAGTTTGTACAAGTGTGTACAAGTTTGTACAAGTGTGTACAAGTTTGTACAAGTTTGTACAAATGTGTACAAGGGTGTACAAAAGTGTACAAGGGTGCACAAGTTTGTACAAGGGTGTACAAGTGTGTACAAGGGTGTACAAGTATGTACAAGAATGTACAATTTTGTACAAGTGTGTACAAGTTTGTAAAAGGTTGTACAAGTGTGTACAAGGGTGTACAAGTGTGTACAAGGTTGTACAATTGTGTACAAGCTTGAACAAGTGTGTACAAGGTTGTACAAGTGTGTACAAGGTTGTACAAGTGTGTACAAGGTTGCACAAGTGTGTACAAGAGTGTACAATCGTGTACAAGCTTGTACAAGTGTGTACAAGGGTGTACAGGTTTGTACAAGTTTGTACAAGTGTGTACAAGTTTGTACAAGTGTGTACAAGTTTGTACAAGTTTGTACAAATGTATACAAGGGTGTACAAAAGTGTACAAGGGTGCACAAGTTTGTACAAGGGTGTACAATCGTGTACAAGCTTGTACAAGTGTGTACAAGGTTGTACAGGTTTGTACAAGGTTGTACAAGTGTGTACATGGGTGTACAAATGTGTACAAGGCTGTAAAAGTTTGTACAAGTGTGTACAAGTTTGTACAAGGTTGTACAAGTAAGTACAAGTTTGTACAAGAATGTACAAGTGTGTACAAGGTTTTACAATTGTGTAAAAGGTTGTTCAAGTGTGTACAAGGTTGTACAAGTGTGTACAAGGTTGTACAAGTGTGTACAAGCTTGTACAAGTGTGTACAAGGTTGTACAAGTGTGTACAAGGTTGTACAAGTGTGTACAAGGTTGTACAAGTGTGTACAAGGTTGTACAAGTGTGTACAAGTTTGTACAAGTGTGTACAAGTTTGTACAAGGTTGTACAAATGTGTACAAGGGTGTACAAAAGTGTACAAGGGTGCACAATTTTGTACAAGGGTGTACAAGTGTGTACAAGCTTATACAAGTGTGTACAAGCTTGTACAAGGGTTTACAGGTTTGTACAAGGTTGAACAAGTGTGTACAAGGGTGTACACAAGTGTACAAGGGTGCACAAGTTTGTACAAGGGTGTACAAGTGTGTACAAGCTTGTACAAGTGTGTACAAGCTTGTACAAGGGTTTACAGGTTTGTACAAGGTTGTACAAGTGTGTACAAGGTTGTACAAGTATGTACAAGAATGTACAAGTTTGTACAAGTGTGTACAAGTTTGTAAAAGGTTGTACAAGTGTGTACAAGGGTGTACAAATGTGTACAAGGATGTAAAAGTGTGTACAAGTGTGTACAAGTTTGTACAAGGTTGTACAAGTGTGTACAAGTTTGTACAAGGTTGTACAAATTTGTACAAGTGTGTACAAGGTTGTACAAGTGTGTACAAGGGTGTACAAGTTTGTACAAGTGTGTACAAGTTTGTACAAGGTTGTACACGTGTGTACAAGGTTTTACAATTGTGTACAAGGTTGTACAAGTGTGTACAAGGTTGTACAAGTGTGTACAAGGTTGTACAAGTGTGTACAAGGTTGTACAAGTGTGTACAAGGTTGTACAAGTGTACACAAGTTTGTACAAGTGTGTACAAGTTTGTACAAGTGTGTACAAGTTTGTACAAGTTTGTACAAATGTGTACAAGGGTGTACAAAAGTGTACAAGGGTGCACAAGTTTGTACAAGGGTGTACAAGTGTGTACAAGGGTGTACAAGTATGTACAAGAATGTACAATTTTGTACAAGTGTGTACAAGTTTGTAAAAGGTTGTACAAGTGTGTACAAGGGTGTACAAGTGTGTACAAGGTTGTACAAGTGTGTACAAGCTTGAACAAGTGTGTACAAGGTTGTACAAGGGTGTACAAGGTTGTACAAGTGTGTACAAGGTTGCACAAGTGTGTACAAGAGTGTACAATCGTGTACAAGCTTGTACAAGTGTGTACAAGGGTGTACAGGTTTGTACAAGGTTGTACAAGTGTGTACAAGGTTGTACAAGTGTGTACAAGGTTGTACAAGTGTGTACAAGGGTGTACAAGTTTGTACAAGTGTGTACAAGTTTGTACAAGTGTGTACAAGTTTGTACAAGTTTGTACAAATGTATACAAGGGTGTACAAAAGTGTACAAGGGTGCACAAGTTTGTACAAGGGTGTACAAGTGTGTACAAGCTTGTGCAAGTGTGTACAAGTTTGTACAAGTGTGTACAAGTTTGTACAAGTGTGTACAAGCTTGTACAAGTGTGTACAAGGGTGTACAAGTGTGTACAAGGTTGTACATGTTTTTACAAGTTTGTACAAGTGTGTACAAGGTTGTACAAGGTTGTACAAGTAAGTACAAGTTTGTACAAGAATGTACAAGTGTGTACAAGGTTTTACAATTGTGTAAAAGGTTGTTCAAGTGTGTACAAGGTTGTACAAGTGTGTACAAGGTTGTACAAGTGTGTACAAGCTTGTACAAGTGTGTACAAGGTTGTACAAGTGTGTACAAGGTTGTACAAGTGTGTACAAGGTTGTACAAGTGTGTACAAGGTTGTACAAGTGTGTACAAGTTTGTACAAGTGTGTACAAGTTTGTACAAGGTTGTACAAATGTGTACAAGGGTGTACAAAAGTGTACAAGGGTGCACAATTTTGTACAAGGGTGTACAAGTGTGTACAAGCTTGTACAAGTGTGTACAAGCTTGTACAAGGGTTTACAGGTTTGTACAAGGTTGAACAAGTGTGTACAAGGGTGTACACAAGTGTACAAGGGTGCACAAATTTGTACAAGGGTGTACAAGTGTGTACAAGCTTGTACAAGTGTGTACAAGCTTGTACAAGGGTTTACAGGTTTGTACAAGGTTGTACAAGTGTGTACAAGGTTGTACAAGTATGTACAAGAATGTACAAGTTTGTACAAGTGTGTACAAGTTTGTAAAAGGTTGTACAAGTGTGTACAAGGGTGTACAAATGTGTACAAGGATGTAAAAGTGTGTACAAGTGTGTACAAGTTTGTACAAGGTTGTACAAGTGTGTACAAGTTTGTACAAGGTTGTACAAATTTGTACAAGTGTGTACAAGGTTGTACAAGTGTGTACAAGGGTGTACAAGTTTGTACAAGTGTGTACAAGTTTGTACAAGGTTGTACACGTGTGTACAAGGTTTTACAATTGTGTACAAGGTTGTACAAGTGTGTACAAGGTTGTACAAGTGTGTACAAGGTTGTACAAGTGTGTACAAGGTTGTACAAGTGTGTACAAGGTTGTACAAGTGTACACAAGTTTGTACAAGTGTGTACAAGTTTGTACAAGTGTGTACAAGTTTGTACAAGTTTGTACAAATGTGTACAAGAGTGTACAAAAGTGTACAAGGGTGCACAAGTTTGTACAAGGGTGTACAAGTGTGTACAAGGGTGTACAAGTATGTACAAGAATGTACAATTTTGTACAAGTGTGTACAAGTTTGTAAAAGGTTGTACAAGTGTGTACAAGGGTGTACAAGTGTGTACAAGGTTGTACAAGTGTGTACAAGCTTGAACAAGTGTGTACAAGGTTGTACAAGTGTGTACAAGGTTGTACAAGTGTGTACAAGGTTGCACAAGTGTGTACAAGAGTGTACAATCGTGTACAAGCTTGTACAAGTGTGTACAAGGGTGTACAGGTTTGTACAAGGTTGTACAAGTGTGTACAAGGTTGTACAAGTGTGTACAAGGTTGTACAAGTGTGTACAAGGGTGTACAAGTTTGTACAAGTGTGTACAAGTTTGTACAAGTGTGTACAAGTTTGTACAAGTGTGTACAAGTTTGTACAAGTTTGTACAAATGTATACAAGGGTGTACAAAAGTGTACAAGGGTGCACAAGTTTGTACAAGGGTGTACAAGTGTGTACAAGCTTGTACAAGTGTGTACAAGTTTGTACAAGTGTGTACAAGTTTGTACAAGTGTGTACAAGCTTGTACAAGTGTGTACAAGGGTGTACAAGTGTGTACAAGGTTGTACATGTTTTTACAAGTTTGTACAAGTGTGTACAAGGTTGTACAAGTGTGTACAAGGTTGTACAAGTGTGTACAAGTTTGTACAAGTTTGTACAAGGTTGTACAAGTGTGTACAAGGTTGTATAAGTGTGTACAAGGTTGAAAAAGTGTGTACAAGGTTGTACAAGTGTGTACAAGTTTGTACAAGTGTGTACAAGGTTGTACAAGTGTGTACAAAGGTGTACAAGTGTGTACAAGGTTGTACAAGTGTGTACAAGGTTGTACAAGTGTGTACAAGGTTGTAGAAGTGTGTACAAGGTTGTACAAGGTTGTACAATTGTGTACAAGGTTGTACAAGTGTGTACAAGGTTGTACAAGTGTGTACAAGGTTGTACAAGTGTGTACAAGGGTGTACAAGTTTGTACAAGTGTGTACAAGTTTGTAAAGTGTGTACAAGTTTGTACAAGTTTGTACAAGTGTGTACAAGTTTGTACAAGGGTGTACAAAAGTGTACAAGGTTGCACAAGTTTGTACAAGGGTGTACAAGTGTGTACAAGCTTGTACAAGTGTGTACAAGGGTGTACAGGTTTGTACAAGGTTGTACAAGTGTTTACAAGGGTGTACAAGTGTGTACAAGGTTGTACAAGTGTGTACAAGGTTGTACAAGTGTGTACAAGTTTGTAAAAGGTTGTACAAGTGTGTACAAGTTTGTAAAAGGTTGTACAAGTGTGTACAAGGGTGTACAAGGGTGTACAAGGTTGTACAAGTGTGTACAAGCTTGAACAAGTGTGTACAAGGTTGTACAAGTGTGTACAAGGTTGTACAAGTGTGTACAAGGTTGCACAAGTGTGTACAAGAGTGTACAATCGTGTACAAGCTTGTACAAGTGTGTACAAGGGTGTACAGGTTTGTACAAGTTTGTACAAGTGTGTACAAGTTTGTACAAGTGTGAACAAGTTTGTACAAGTTTGTACAAATGTATACAAGGGTGTACAAATGTGTACAAGGGTGCACAAGTTTGTACAAGGGTGTACAATCGTGTACAAGCTTGTACAAGTGTGTACAAGGTTGTACAGGTTTGTACAAGGTTGTACAAGTGTGTACAAGGGTGTACAAATATGTACAAGGCTGTAAAAGTTTGTACAAGTGTGTACAAGTTTGTACAAGGTTGTACAAGTAAGTACAAGTTTGTACAAGAATGTACAAGTGTGTACAAGGTTTTACAATTGTGTAAAAGGTTGTTCAAGTCTGTACAAGGTTGTACAAGTGTGTACAAGGTTGTACAAGTGTGTACAAGCTTGTACAAGTGTGTACAAGGTTGTACAAGTGTGTACAAGGTTGTACAAGTGTGTACAAGGTTGTACAAGTGTGTACAAGGTTGTACAAGTGTGTACAAGTTTGTACAAGTGTGTACAAGTTTGTACAAGGTTGTACAAATGTGTACAAGGGTGTACAAAAGTGTACAAGGGTGCACAATTTTGTACAAGGGTGTACAAGTGTGTACAAGCTTGTACAAGTGTGTACAAGCTTGTACAAGGGTTTACAGGTTTGTACAAGGTTGAACAAGTGTGTACAAGGGTGTACACAAGTGTACAAGGGTGCACAAGTTTGTACAAGGGTGTACAAGTGTGTACAAGCTTGTACAAGTGTGTACAAGCTTGTACAAGGGTTTACAGGTTTGTACAAGGTTGTACAAGTGTGTAAAAGGTTGTACAAGAATGTACAAGTTTGTACAAGTGTGTACAAGTTTGTAAAAGGTTGTACAAGTGTGTACAAGGGTGTACAAATGTGTACAAGGATGTAAAAGTGTGTACAAGTGTGTACAAGTTTGTACAAGGTTGTACAAGTGTGTACAAGTTTGTACAAGGTTGTACAAATTTGTACAAGTGTGTACAAGGTTGTACAAGTGTGTACAAGGGTGTACAAGTTTGTACACGTGTGTACAAGGTTTTACAATTGTGTACAAGGTTGTACAAGTGTGTACAAGGTTGTACAAGTGTGTACAAGGTTGTACAAGTGTGTACAAGGTTGTACAAGTGTGTACAAGGTTGTACAAGTGTACACAAGTTTGTACAAGTGTGTACAAGTTTGTACAAGTGTGTACAAGTTTGTACAAGTTTGTACAAATGTGTACAAGGGTGTACAAAAGTGTACAAGGGTGCACAAGTTTGTACAAGGGTGTACAAGTGTGTACAAGGGTGTACAAGTATGTACAAGAATGTACAATTTTGTACAAGTGTGTACAAGTTTGTAAAAGGTTGTACAAGTGTGTACAAGGGTGTACAAGTGTGTACAAGGTTGTACAAGTGTGTACAAGCTTGAACAAGTGTGTACAAGGTTGTACAAGTGTGTACAAGCTTGAACAAGTGTGTACAAGGTTGTACAAGTGTGTACAAGGTTGTACAAGTGTGTACAAGGTTGCACAAGTGTGTACAAGAGTGTACAATCGTGTACAAGCTTGTACAAGTGTGTACAAGGGTGTACAGGTTTGTACAAGGTTGTACAAGTGTGTACAAGGTTGTACAAGTGTGTACAAGATTGTACAAGTGTGTACAAGGGTGTACAAGTTTGTACAAGTGTGTACAAGTTTGTACAAGTGTGTACAAGTTTGTACAAGTTTGTACAAATGTATACAAGGGTGTACAAAAGTGTACAAGGGTGCACAAGTTTGTACAAGGGTGTACAAGTGTGTACAAGCTTGTACAAGTGTGTACAAGTTTGTACAAGTGTGTACAAGTTTGTACAAGTGTGTACAAGCTTGTACAAGTGTGTACAAGGGTGTACAAGTGTGTACAAGGTTGTACATGTTTTTACAAGTTTGTACAAGTGTGTACAAGGTTGTACAAGTGTGTACAAGGTTGTACAAGTGTGTACAAGGTTGTACAAGGTAGTACAAGGTTGTACAAGTGTGTACAAGGTTGTACAAGTGTGTACAAGGTTGTATAAGTGTGTACAAGGTTGAAAAAGTGTGTACAAGGTTGTACAAGTGTGTACAAGGTTGTACAAGTGTGTACAAGGTTGTACAAGTGTGTACAAAGGTGTACAAGTGTGTACAAGGTTGTACAAGTGTGTACAAGGTTGTACAAGTGTGTACAAGGTTGTACAAGTGTGTACAAGGTTGTACAAGGTTGTACAATTGTGTACAAGGTTGTACAAGTGTGTACAAGGTTGTACAAGTGTGTACAAGGTTGTACAAGTGTGTACAAGGGTGTACAAGTTTGTACAAGTGTGTACAAGTTTGTACAAGTGTGTACAAGTTTGTACAAGTTTGTACAAGTGTGTACAAGTTTGTACAAGGGTGTACAAAAGTGTACAAGGTTGCACAAGTTTGTACAAGGGTGTACAAGTGTTTACAAGCTTGTACAAGTGTGTACAAGGGTGTACAGGTTTGTACAAGGTTGTACAAGTGTTTACAAGGGTGTAAAAGTGTGTACAAGGTTGTACAAGTGTGTACAAGGTTGTACAAGTGTACAAGGTTGCACAAGTGTGTACAAGAGTGTACAATCGTGTACAAGCTTGTACAAGTGTGTACAAGGGTGTACAGGTTTGTACAAGTTTGTACAAGTGTGTACAAGTTTGTTCAAGTGTGTACAAGTTTGTACAAGTTTGTACAAATGTATACAAGGGTGTACAAAAGTGTACAAGGGTGCACAAGTTTGTACAAGGTTGTACAATCGTGTACAAGCTTGTACAAGTGTGTACAAGGTTGTACAGGTTTGTACAAGGTTGTACAAGTGTGTACAAGGGTGTACAAATGTGTACAAGGCTGTAAAAGTTTGTACAAGTGTGTACAAGTTTGTACAAGTGTGTACAAGGGTGTACAAGTGTGTACAAGGTTGTACATGTTTTTACAAGTTTGTACAAGTGTGTACAAGGTTGTACAAGTGTGTACAAGGTTGTACAAGTGTGTACAAGGTTGTACAAGTGTGTACAAGGTTGTACAAGTGTGTACAAGTTGTAGAAGTGTGTACAAGGTTGTATAAGTGTGTACAAGGTTGAAAAAGTGTGTACAAGGTTGTACAAGTGTGTACAAGGTTGTACAAGTGTGTACAAGGTTGTACAAAGGTGTACAAGTGTGTACAAGGTTGTACAAGTGTTTACAAGGTTGTACAAGTGTGTACAAGGTTGTACAAGTGTGTACAAGGTTGTACAAGGTTGTACAATTGTGTACAAGGTTGTACAAGTGTGTACAAGGTTGTACAAGTGTGTACAAGGTTGTACAAGTGTGTACAAGGGTGTACAAGTTTGTACAAGTGTGTACAAGTTTGTACAAGTGTGTACAAGTTTGTACAAGTTTGTACAAGTGTGTACAAGTTTGTACAAGGGTGTACAAAAGTGTACAAGGTTGCACAAGTTTGTACAAGGGTGTACAAGTGTGTACAAGCTTGTACAAGTGTGTACAAGGGTGTACAGGTTTGTACAAGGTTGTACAAGTGTTTACAAGGGTGTACAAGTGTGTACAAGGTTGTACAAGTGTGTACAAGGTTGTACAAGTGTGTACAAGTTTGTAAAAGGTTGTACAAGTGTGTACAAGGGTGTACAAGTGTGTACAAGGTTGTACAAGTGTGTACAAGCTTGAACAAGTGTGTACAAGGTTGTACAAGTGTGTACAAGGTTGTACAAGTGTGTACAAGGTTGCACAAGTGTGTACAAGAGTGTACAATCGTGTACAAGCTTGTACAAGTGTGTACAAGGGTGTACAGGTTTGTACAAGTTTGTACAAGTGTGTACAAGTTTGTACAAGTGTGTACAAGTTTGTACAAGTTTGTACAAATGTATACAAGGGTGTACAAAAGTGTACAAGGGTGCACAAGTTTGTACAAGGGTGTACAATCGTGTACAAGCTTGTACAAGTGTGTACAAGGTTGTACAGGTTTGTACAAGGTTGTACAAGTGTGTACAAGGGTGTACAAATGTGTACAAGGCTGTAAAAGTTTGTACAAGTGTGTACAAGTTTGTACAAGGTTGTACAAGTAAGTACAAGTTTGTACAAGAATGTACAAGTGTGTACAAGGTTTTACAATTGTGTAAAAGGTTGTTCAAGTGTGTACAAGGTTGTACAAGTGTGTACAAGGTTGTACAAGTGTGTACAAGCTTGTACAAGTGTGTACAAGGTTGTACAAGTCTGTACAAGGTTGTACAAGTGTGTACAAGGTTGTACAAGTGTGTACAAGGTTGTACAAGTGTGTACAAGTTTGTACAAGTGTGTACAAGTTTGTACAAGGTTGTACAAATGTGTACAAGGGTGTACAAAAGTGTACAAGGGTGCACAATTTTGTACAAGGGTGTACAAGTGTGTACAAGCTTGTACAAGTGTGTACAAGCTTGTACAAGGGTTTACAGGTTTGTACAAGGTTGAACAAGTGTGTACAAGGGTGTACACAAGTGTACAAGGGTGCACAAGTTTGTACAAGGGTGTACAAGTGTGTACAAGCTTGTACAAGTGTGTACAAGCTTGTACAAGGGTTTACAGGTTTGTACAAGGTTGTACAAGTGTGTACAAGGTTGTACAAGTATGTACAAGAATGTACAAGTTTGTACAAGTGTGTACAAGTTTGTAAAAGGTTGTACAAGTGTGTACAAGGGTGTACAAATGTGTACAAGGATGTAAAAGTGTGTACAAGTGTGTACAAGTTTGTACAAGGTTGTACAAGTGTGTACAAGTTTGTACAAGGTTGTACAAATTTGTACAAGTGTGTACAAGGTTGTACAAGTGTGTACAAGGGTGTACAAGTTTGTACAAGTGTGTACAAGTTTGTACAAGGTTGAACACGTGTGTACAAGGTTTTACAATTGTGTACAAGGTTGTACAAGTGTGTACAAGGTTGTACAAGTGTGTACAAGGTTGTACAAGTGTGTACAAGGTTGTACAAGTGTGTACAAGGTTGTACAAGTGTGTACAAGGTTGTACAAGTGTACACAAGTTTTTACAAGTGTGTACAAGTTTGTACAAGTGTGTACAAGTTTGTACAAGTTTGTACAAATGTGTACAAGGGTGTACAAAAGTGTACAAGGGTGCACAAGTTTGTACAAGGGTGTACAAGTGTGTACAAGGGTGTACAAGTATGTACAAGAATGTACAATTTTGTACAAGTGTGTACAAGTTTGTAAAAGGTTGTACAAGTGTGTACAAGGGTGTACAAGTGTGTACAAGGTTGTACAAGTGTGTACAAGCTTGAACAAGTGTGTACAAGGTTGTACATGTGTGTACAAGGTTGTACAAGTGTGTACAAGGTTGCACAAGTGTGTACAAGAGTGTACAATCGTGTACAAGCTTGTACAAGTGTGTACAAGGGTGTACAGGTTTGTACAAGGTTGTACAAGTGTGTACAAGGTTGTACAAGTGTGTACAAGGTTGTACAAGTGTGTACAAGGGTGTACAAGTTTGTACAAGTGTGTACAAGTTTGTACAAGTGTGTACAAGTTTGTACAAGTTTGTACAAATGTATACAAGGGTGTACAAAAGTGTACAAGGGTGCACAAGTTTGTACAAGGGTGTACAAGTGTGTACAAGCTTGTACAAGTGTGTACAAGTTTGTACAAGTGTGTACAAGTTTGTACAAGTGTGTACAAGCTTGTACAAGTGTGTACAAGGGTGTACAAGTGTGTACAAGGTTGTACATGTTTTTACAAGTTTGTACAAGTGTGTACAAGGTTGTACAAGTGTGTACAAGGTTGTACAAGTGTGTACAAGGTTGTACAAGGTAGTACAAGGTTGTACAAGTGTGTACAAGGTTGTACAAGTGTGTACAAGGTTGTATAAGTGTGTACAAGGTTGAAAAAGTGTGTACAAGGTTGTACAAGTGTGTACAAGGTTGTACAAGTGTGTACAAGGTTGTACAAGTGTGTACAAAGGTGTACAAGTGTGTTCAAGGTTGTACAAGTGTGTACAAGGTTGTACAAGTGTGTACAAGGTTGTACAAGTGTGTACAAGGTTGTACAAGTGTGTACAAGGTTGTACAAGGTTGTACAATTGTGTACAAGGTTGTACAAGTGTGTACAAGGTTGTACAAGTGTGTACAAGGTTGTACAAGTGTGTACAAGGGTGTACAAGTTTGTACAAGTGTGTACAAGTTTGTACAAGTGTGTACAAGTTTGTACAAGTTTGTACAAGTGTGTACAAGTTTGTACAAGGGTGTACAAAAGTGTACAAGGTTGCACAAGTTTGTACAAGGGTGTACAAGTGTGTACAAGCTTGTACAAGTGTGTACAAGGGTGTACAGGTTTGTACAAGGTTGTACAAGTGTTTACATAGGTGTACAAGTGTGTACAAGGTTGTACAAGTGTGTACAAGGTTGTACAAGTGTGTACAAGGTTGCACAAGTGTGTACAAGAGTGTACAATCGTGTACAAGCTTGTACAAGTGTGTACAAGGGTGTACAGGTTTGTACAAGTTTGTACAAGTGTGTACAAGTTTGTACAAGTGTGTACAAGTTTGTACAAGTTTGTACAAATGTATACAAGGGTGTACAAAAGTGTACAAGGGTGCACAAGTTTGTACAAGGGTGTACAATCGTGTACAAGCTTGTACAAGTGTGTACAAGGTTGTACAGGTTTGTACAAGGTTGTACAAGTGTGTACAAGGGTGTACAAATGTGTACAAGGCTGTAAAAGTTTGTACAAGTGTGTACAAGGGTGTACAAAAGTGTACAAGGTTGCACAAGTTTGTACAAGGGTGTACAAGTGTGTACAAGCTTGTACAAGTGTGTACAAGGGTGTACAGGTTTGTACAAGGTTGTACAAGTGTTTACAAGGGTGTACAAGTGTGTACAAGGTTGTACAAGTGTGTACAAGGTTGTACAAGTGTGTACAAGTTTGTAAAAGGTTGTACAAGTGTGTACAAGGGTGTACAAGTGTGTACAAGGTTGTACAAGTGTGTACAAGCTTGAACAAGTGTGTACAAGGTTGTACAAGTGTGTACAAGGTTGTACAAGTGTGTACAAGGTTCACAAGTGTGTACAAGAGTGTACAATCGTGTACAAGCTTGTACAAGTGTGTACAAGGGTGTACAGGTTTGTACAAGTTTGTACAAGTGTGTACAAGTTTGTACAAGTGTGTACAAGTTTGTACAAGTTTGTACAAATGTATACAAGGGTGTACAAAAGTGTACAAGGGTGCACAAGTTTGTACAAGGGTGTACAATCGTGTACAAGCTTGTACAAGTGTGTACAAGGTTGTACAGGTTTGTACAAGGTTGTACAAGTGTGTACAAGGGTGTACAAATGTGTACAAGGCTGTAAAAGTTTGTACAAGTGTGTACAAGTTTGTACAAGGTTGTACAAGTAAGTACAAGTTTGTACAAGAATGTACAAGTGTGTACAAGGTTTTACAATTGTGTAAAAGGTTGTTCAAGTGTGTACAAGGTTGTACAAGTGTGTACAAGGTTGTACAAGTGTGTACAAGCTTGTACAAGTGTGTACAAGGTTGTACAAGTCTGTACAAGGTTGTACAAGTGTGTACAAGGTTGTACAAGTGTGTACAAGGTTGTACAAGTGTGTACAAGTTTGTACAAGTGTGTACAAGTTTGTACAAGGTTGTACAAATGTGTACAAGGGTGTACAAAAGTGTACAAGGGTGCACAATTTTGTACAAGGGTGTACAAGTGTGTACAAGCTTGTACAAGTGTGTACAAGCTTGTACAAGGGTTTACAGGTTTGTACAAGGTTGAACAAGTGTGTACAAGGGTGTACACAAGTGTACAAGGGTGCACAAGTTTGTACAAGGGTGTACAAGTGTGTACAAGCTTGTACAAGTGTGTACAAGCTTGTACAAGGGTTTACAGGTTTGTACAAGGTTGTACAAGTGTGTACAAGGTTGTACAAGTATGTACAAGAATGTACAAGTTTGTACAAGTGTGTACAAGTTTGTAAAAGGTTGTACAAGTGTGTACAAGGGTGTACAAATGTGTACAAGGATGTAAAAGTGTGTACAAGTGTGTACAAGTTTGTACAAGGTTGTACAAGTGTGTACAAGTTTGTACAAGGTTGTACAAATTTGTACAAGTGTGTACAAGGTTGTACAAGTGTGTACAAGGGTGTACAAGTTTGTACAAGTGTGTACAAGTTTGTACAAGGTTGAACACGTGTTTACAAGGTTTTACAATTGTGTACAAGGTTGTACAAGTGTGTACAAGGTTGTACAAGTGTGTACAAGGTTGTACAAGTGTGTACAAGGTTGTACAAGTGTGTACAAGGTTGTACAAGTGTGTACAAGGTTGTACAAGTGTACACAAGTTTTTACAAGTGTGTACAAGTTTGTACAAGTGTGTACAAGTTTGTACAAGTTTGTACAAATGTGTACAAGGGTGTACAAAAGTGTACAAGGGTGCACAAGTTTGTACAAGGGTGTACAAGTGTGTACAAGGGTGTACAAGTATGTACAAGAATGTACAATTTTGTACAAGTGTGTACAAGTTTGTAAAAGGTTGTACAAGTGTGTACAAGGGTGTACAAGTGTGTACAAGGTTGTACAAGTGTGTACAAGCTTGAACAAGTGTGTACAAGGTTGTACATGTGTGTACAAGGTTGTACAAGTGTGTACAAGGTTGCACAAGTGTGTACAAGAGTGTACAATCGTGTACAAGCTTGTACAAGTGTGTACAAGGGTGTACAGGTTTGTACAAGGTTGTACAAGTGTGTACAAGGTTGTACAAGTGTGTACAAGGTTGTACAAGTGTGTACAAGGGTGTACAAGTTTGTACAAGTGTGTACAAGTTTGTACAAGTGTGTACAAGTTTGTACAAGTTTGTACAAATGTATACAAGGGTGTACAAAAGTGTACAAGGGTGCACAAGTTTGTACAAGGGTGTACAAGTGTGTACAAGCTTGTACAAGTGTGTACAAGTTTGTACAAGTGTGTACAAGTTTGTACAAGTGTGTACAAGCTTGTACAAGTGTGTACAAGGGTGTACAAGTGTGTACAAGGTTGTACATGTTTTTACAAGTTTGTACAAGTGTGTACAAGGTTGTACAAGTGTGTACAAGGTTGTACAAGTGTGTACAAGGTTGTACAAGGTAGTACAAGGTTGTACAAGTGTGTACAAGGTTGTACAAGTGTGTACAAGGTTGTATAAGTGTGTACAAGGTTGAAAAAGTGTGTACAAGGTTGTACAAGTGTGTACAAGGTTGTACAAGTGTGTACAAGGTTGTACAAGTGTGTACAAAGGTGTACAAGTGTGTTCAAGGTTGTACAAGTGTGTACAAGGTTGTACAAGTGTGTACAAGGTTGTACAAGTGTGTACAAGGTTGTACAAGTGTGTACAAGGTTGTACAAGGTTGTACAATTGTGTACAAGGTTGTACAAGTGTGTACAAGGTTGTACAAGTGTGTACAAGGTTGTACAAGTGTGTACAAGGGTGTACAAGTTTGTACAAGTGTGTACAAGTTTGTACAAGTGTGTACAAGTTTGTACAAGTTTGTACAAGTGTGTACAAGTTTGTACAAGGGTGTACAAAAGTGTACAAGGTTGCACAAGTTTGTACAAGGGTGTACAAGTGTGTACAAGCTTGTACAAGTGTGTACAAGGGTGTACAGGTTTGTACAAGGTTGTACAAGTGTTTACATAGGTGTACAAGTGTGTACAAGGTTGTACAAGTGTGTACAAGGTTGTACAAGTGTGTACAAGGTTGCACAAGTGTGTACAAGAGTGTACAATCGTGTACAAGCTTGTACAAGTGTGTACAAGGGTGTACAGGTTTGTACAAGTTTGTACAAGTGTGTACAAGTTTGTACAAGTGTGTACAAGTTTGTACAAGTTTGTACAAATGTATACAAGGGTGTACAAAAGTGTACAAGGGTGCACAAGTTTGTACAAGGGTGTACAATCGTGTACAAGCTTGTACAAGTGTGTACAAGGTTGTACAGGTTTGTACAAGGTTGTACAAGTGTGTACAAGGGTGTACAAATGTGTACAAGGCTGTAAAAGTTTGTACAAGTGTGTACAAGGGTGTACAAAAGTGTACAAGGTTGCACAAGTTTGTACAAGGGTGTACAAGTGTGTACAAGCTTGTACAAGTGTGTACAAGGGTGTACAGGTTTGTACAAGGTTGTACAAGTGTTTACAAGGGTGTACAAGTGTGTACAAGGTTGTACAAGTGTGTACAAGGTTGTACAAGTGTGTACAAGTTTGTAAAAGGTTGTACAAGTGTGTACAAGGGTGTACAAGTGTGTACAAGGTTGTACAAGTGTGTACAAGCTTGAACAAGTGTGTACAAGGTTGTACAAGTGTGTACAAGGTTGTACAAGTGTGTACAAGGTTGCACAAGTGTGTACAAGGGTGTACAGGTTTGTACAAGTTTGTACAAGTGTGTACAAGTTTGTACAAGTGTGTACAAGTTTGTACAAGTTTGTACAAATGTATACAAGGGTGTACAAAAGTGTACAAGGGTGCACAAGTTTGTACAAGGGTGTACAATCGTGTACAAGCTTGTACAAGTGTGTACAAGGTTGTACAGGTTTGTACAAGGTTGTACAAGTGTGTACAAGGGTGTACAAATGTGTACAAGGCTGTAAAAGTTTGTACAAGTGTGTACAAGTTTGTACAAGGTTGTACAAGTAAGTACAAGTTTGTACAAGAATATACAAGTGTGTACAAGGTTTTACAATTGTGTAAAAGGTTGTTCAAGTGTGTACAAGGTTGTACAAGTGTGTACAAGGTTGTACAAGTGTGTACAAGCTTGTACAAGTGTGTACAAGGTTGTACAAGTGTGTACAAGGTTGTACAAGTGTGTACAAGATTGTACAAGTGTGTACAAGGTTGTACAAGTGTGTACAAGTTTGTACAAGTGTGTACAAGTTTGTACAAGGTTGTACAAATGTGTACAAGGGTGTACAAAAGTGTACAAGGGTGCACAAGTTTGTACAAGGGTGTACAAGTGTGTACAAGCTTGTACAAGTGTGTACAAGCTTGTACAAGGGTTTACAGGTTTGTACAAGGTTGTACAAGTGTGTACAAGGTTGTACAAGTATGTACAAGAATGTACAAGTTTGTACAAGTGTGTACAAGTTTGTAAAAGGTTGTACAAGTGTGTACAAGGGTGTACAAATGTGTACAAGGATGTAAAAGTGTGTACAAGTGTGTACAAGTTTGTACAAGGTTGTACAAGTGTGTACAAGTTTGTACAAGGTTGTACAAATTTGTACAAGTGTGTACAAGGTTGTACAAGTGTGTACAAGGGTGTACAAGTTTGTACAAGTGTGTACAAGTTTGTACAAGGTTGTACACGTGTGTACAAGGTTTTACAATTGTGTACAAGGTTGTACAAGTGTGTACAAGGTTGTACAAGTGTGTACAAGGTTGTACAAGTGTGTACAAGGTTGTACAAGTGTGTACAAGGTTGTACAAGTGTACACAAGTTTGTACAAGTGTGTACAAGTTTGTACAAGTGTGTACAAGTTTGTACAAGTTTGTACAAATGTGTACAAGGGTGTACAAAAGTGTACAAGGGTGCACAAGTTTGTACAAGGGTGTACAAGTGTGTACAAGGGTGTACAAGTATGTACAAGAATGTACAATTTTGTACAAGTGTGTACAAGTTTGTAAAAGGTTGTACAAGTGTGTACAAGGGTGTACAAGTGTGTACAAGGTTGTACAAGTGTGTACAAGCTTGAACAAGTGTGTATAAGGTTGTACAAGTGTGTACAAGGTTGTACAAGTGTGTACAAGGTTGCGCAAGTGTGTTCAAGAGTGTACAATCGTGTACAAGCTTGTACAAGTGTGTACAAGGGTGTACAGGTTTGTACAAGGGTGTACAGGTTTGTACAAGGTTGTACAAGTGTGTACAAGGTTGTACAAGTGTGTACAAGGTTGTACAAGTGTGTACAAGGGTGTACAAGTTTGTACAAGTGTGTACAAGTTTGTACAAGTGTGTACAAGTTTGTACAAGTTTGTACAAATGTATACAAGGGTATACAAAAGTGTACAAGGGTGCACAAGTTTGTACAAGGGTGTACAAGTGTGTACAAGCTTGTACAAGTGTGTACAAGTTTGTACAAGTGTGTACAAGTTTGTACAAGTGTGTACAAGCTTGAATAAGTGTGTACAAGGGTGTACAAGTGTGTACAAGGTTGTACATGTTTTTACAAGTTTGTACAAGTGTGTACAAGGTTGTACAAGTGTGTACAAGGTTGTACAAGTGTGTACAAGGTTGTACAAGGTAGTACAAGGTTGTACAAGTGTGTACAAGGTTGTACAAGTGTGTACAAGGTTGTATAAGTGTGTACAAGGTTGAAAAAGTGTGTACAAGGTTGTACAAGTGTGTACAAGGTTGTACAAGTGTGTACAAGGTTGTACAAGTGTGTACAAAGGTGTACAAGTGTGTACAAGGTTGTACAAGTGTGTACAAGGTTGTACAAGTGTGTACAAGGTTGTACAAGTGTGTACAAGGTTGTACAAGGTTGTACAATTGTGTACAAGGTTGTACAAGTGTGTACAAGGTTGTACAAGTGTGTACAAGGTTGTACAAGTGTGTACAAGGTTGTACAAGTGTGTACAAGGTTGTACAAGTGTGTACAAGGGTGTACAAGTTTGTACAAGTGTGTACAAGTTTGTACAAGTGTGTACAAGTTTGTACAAGTTTGTACAAGTGTGTACAAGTTTGTACAAGGGTGTACAAAAGTGTACAAGGTTGCACAAGTTTGTACAAGGGTGTACAAGTGTGTACAAGCTTGTACAAGTGTGTACAAGGGTGTACAGGTTTGTACAAGGTTGTACAAGTGTTTACAAGGGTGTACAAGTGTGTACAAGGTTGTACAAGTGTGTACAAGGTTGTACAAGTGTGTACAAGGTTGCACAAGTGTGTACAAGAGTGTACAATCGTGTACAAGCTTGTACAAGTGTGTACAAGGGTGTACAGGTTTGTACAAGTTTGTACAAGTGTGTACAAGTTTGTACAAGTGTGTACAAGTTTGTACAAGTTTGTACAAGTTTGTACAAATGTATACAAGGGTGTACAAAAGTGTACAAGGGTGCACAAGTTTGTACAAGGGTGTACAATCGTGTACAAGCTTGTACAAGTGTGTACAAGGTTGTACAGGTTTGTACAAGGTTGTACAAGTGTGTACAAGGGTGTACAAATGTGTACAAGGCTGTAAAAGTTTGTACAAGTGTGTACAAGTTTGTACAAGGTTGTACAAGTAAGTACAAGTTTGTACAAGAATGTACAAGTGTGTACAAGGTTTTACAATTGTGTAAAAGGTTGTTCAAGTGTGTACAAGGTTGTACAAGTGTGTACAAGGTTGTACAAGTGTGTACAAGCTTGTACAAGTGTGTACAAGGTTGTACAAGTGTGTACAAGGTTGTACAAGTGTGTACAAGGTTGTACAAGTGTGTACAAGGTTGTACAAGTGTGTACAAGTTTGTACAAGTGTGTACAAGTTTGTACAAGGTTGTACAAATGTGTACAAGGGTGTACAAAAGTGTACAAGGGTGCACAATTTTGTACAAGGGTGTACAAGTGTGTACAAGCTTGTACAAGTGTGTACAAGCTTGTACAAGGGTTTACAGGTTTGTACAAGGTTGAACAAGTGTGTACAAGGGTGTACACAAGTGTACAAGGGTGCACAAGTTTGTACAAGTGTGTACAAGCTTGTACAAGGGTTTACAGGTTTGTACAAGGTTGTACAAGTGTGTACAAGGTTGTACAAGTATGTACAAGAATGTACAAGTTTGTACAAGTGTGTACAAGTTTGTAAAAGGTTGTACAAGTGTGTACAAGGGTGTACAAATGTGTACAAGGATGTAAAAGTGTGTACAAGTGTGTACAAGTTTGTACAAGGTTGTACAAGTGTGTACAAGTTTGTACAAGGTTGTACAAATTTGTACAAGTGTGTACAAGGTTGTACAAGTGTGTACAAGGGTGTACAAGTTTGTACAAGTGTGTACAAGTTTGTACAAGGTTGTACACGTGTGTACAAGGTTTTACAATTGTGTACAAGGTTGTACAAGTGTGTACAAGGTTGTACAAGTGTGTACAAGGTTGTACAAGTGTGTACAAGGTTGTACAAGTGTGTACAAGGTTGTACAAGTGTACACAAGTTTGTACAAGTGTGTACAAGTTTGTACAAGTGTGTACAAGTTTGTACAAGTTTGTACAAATGTGTACAAGGGTGTACAAAAGTGTACAAGGGTGCACAAGTTTGTACAAGGGTGTACAAGTGTGTACAAGGGTGTACAAGTATGTACAAGAATGTACAATTTTGTACAAAAGTGTACAAGTTTGTAAAAGGTTGTACAAGTGTGTACAAGGGTGTACAAGTGTGTACAAGGTTGTACAAGTGTGTACAAGCTTGAACAAGTGTGTACAAGGTTGTACAAGTGTGTACAAGGTTGTACAAGTGTGTACAAGGTTGCACAAGTGTGTACAAGAGTGTACAATCGTGTACAAGCTTGTACAAGTGTGTACAAGGGTGTACAGGTTTGTACAAGGTTGTACAAGTGTGTACAAGGTTGTACAAGTGTGTACAAGGTTGTACAAGTGTGTACAAGGGTGTACAAGTTTGTACAAGTGTGTACAAGTTTGTACAAGTGTGTACAAGTTTGTACAAGTTTGTACAAATGTATACAAGGGTGTACAAAAGTGTACAAGGGTGCACAAGTTTGTACAAGGGTGTACAAGTGTGTACAAGCTTGTACAAGTGTGTACAAGTTTGTACAAGTGTGTACAAGTTTGTACAAGTGTGTACAAGCTTGTACAAGTGTGTACAAGGGTGTACAAGTGTGTACAAGGTTGTACATGTTTTTACAAGTTTGTACAAGTGTGTACAAGGTTGTACAAGTGTGTACAAGGTTGTACAAGTGTGTACAAGGTTGTACAAGTGTGTACAAGGTTGTACAAGTGTGTACAAGGTTGTACAAGTGTGTACAAGGTTGTATAAGTGTGTACAAGGTTGAAAAAGTGTGTACAAGGTTGTACAAGTGTGTACAAGGTTGTACAAGTGTGTACAAGGTTGTACAAGTGTGTACAAAGGTGTACAAGTGTGTACAAGGTTGTACAAGTGTGTACAAGGTTGTACAAGTGTGTACAAGGTTGTACAAGTGTGTACAAGGTTGTACAAGTGTGTACAAGGTTGTACAAGGTTGTACAATTGTGTACAAGGTTGTACAAGTGTGTACAAGGTTGTACAAGTGTGTACAAGGTTGTACAAGTGTGTACAAGGGTGTACAAGTTTGTACAAGTGTGTACAAGTTTGTACAAGTGTGTACAAGTTTGTACAAGTTTGTACAAGTGTGTACAAGTTTGTACAAGGGTGTACAAAAGTGTACAAGGTTGCACAAGTTTGTACAAGGGTGTACAAGTGTGTACAAGCTTGTACAAGTGTGTACAAGGGTGTACAGGTTTGTACAAGGTTGTACAAGTGTTTACAAGGGTGTACAAGTGTGTACAAGGTTGTACAAGTGTGTACAAGGTTGTACAAGTGTGTACTAGGTTGTACAAGGTTGTACAATTGTGTACAAGGTTGTACAAGTGTGTACAAGGTTGAACAAGTGTGTACAAGGTTGTACAAGTGTGTACAAGGGTGTACAAGTTTGTACAAGGTTGTACAAATGTATACAAGGGTGTACAAAAGTGTACAACGGTGCACAAGTTTGTACAAGGGTGTACAAGTGTGTACAAGCTTGTACAAGTGTGTACAAGCTTGTACAAGTGTGTACAAGCTTGTACAAGTGTGTACAAGCTTGTACAAGTGTGTACAAGGGTGTACAGGTTTGTACAAGGTTGTACAAGTGTTTACAAGGGTGTACAAGTATGTACAAGAATGTACAAGTTTGTACAAGTGTGTACAAGTTTGTAAAAGGTTGTACAAGTGTGTACAAGGGTGTACAAGTGTGTACAAGGGTGCACAAGTGTGTACAAGGGTGTACAATCGTGTACAAGCTTGTACAAGTGTGTACAAGGGTGTACAGGTTTGTACAAGGTTTACAAGTGTGTACAAGGTTGTACAAGTGTGTACAAGGGTGTACAAGTTTGTACAAGTGTGTACAAGTTTGTACAAGTGTGTACAAGTTTGTACAAGGTTGTACAAATGTATACAAGGGTGTACAAAAGTGTACAAGGTTGTACAAGTGTTTACAAGGGTGTACAAGTATGTACAAGAATGTACAAGTTTGTACAAGTGTGTACAAGTTTGTAAAAGGTTGTACAAGTGTGTACAAGAGTGTACAAGTGTATACAAGGGTGCACAAGTGTGTACAAGGGTGTACAATCGTGTACAAGCTTGTACAAGTGTGTACAAGGTTGTACAGGTTTGTACAAGGTTGTACAAGTGTGTACAAGGGTGTACAAATGTGTACAAGAATGTAAAAGTTTGTACAAGTGTGTACAAGTTTGTACAAGGTTGTACAAGTAAGTACAAGTTTGTACAAGAATGTACAAGTGTGTACAAGGTTTTACAATTGTGTAAAAGGTTGTACAAGTGTGTACAAGGTTGTACAAGTGTGTACAAGCTTGTACAAGTGTGTACAAGGTTGTACAAGTGTGTACAAGGTTGTACAAGTGTGTACAAGGTTGTACAAGTGTGTACAAGGTTGTACAAGTGTGTACAAGGTTGTACAAGTGTGTACAAGGTTGTACAAGTGTGTACAAGGTTGTACAAGTGTGTACAAGGTTGTACAAGTGTGTACAAGGTTGTACAAGTGTGTACAAGGTTGTACAAGTGTGTACAAGGTTGTACAAGTGTGTACAAGGGTGCACAAGTGTGTACAAGGGTGTACAATCGTGTACAAGCTTGTACAAGTTTTTACAAGGTTGTACAAGTGTGTACAAGGTTGTACAAGTGTGTACAAGGTTGTACAAGTGTGTACAAGGTTGTACAAGTGTGTACAAGGTTGTACAAGTGTGTACAAGGTTGTATAAGTGTGTACAAAGGTGTACAAGTGTGTACAAGGTTGTACAAGTGTGTACAAGGTTGTACAAGTGTGTACATGGTTGTACAAGGTTGTACAATTGTGTACAAGGTTGTACAAGTGTGTACAAGGTTGTACAAGTGTGTACAAGGGTGTACAAGTTTGTACAAGTGTGTACAAGTTTGTACAAGTGTGTACAAGTTTGTACAAGGTTGTACAAATTAATACAAGGGTGTACAAAAGTGTACAAGGGTGCACAAGTTTGTACAAGGGTGTACAAGTGTGTACAAGCTTGTACAAGTGTGTACAAGCTTGTACAAGTGTGTACAAGGGTGTACAGGTTTGTACAAGGTTGTACAAGTGTTTACAAGGGTGTACAAAAGAATGTACAAGTTTGTACAAGTGTGTACAAGTTTGTAAAAGGTTGTACAAGTGTGTACAAGGGTGTACAAGTGTGTACAATGGTGTACAAGGGTGTACAAATGTGTACAAGGCTGTAAAAGTTTGTACAAGTGTGTACAAGTTTGTACAAGGTTGTACAAGTAAGTACAAGTTTGTACAAGAATGTACAAGTGTGTACAAGGTTTTACAATTGTGTAAAAGGTTGTTCAAGTGTGTACAAGGTTGTACAAGTGTGTACAAGGTTGTACAAGTGTGTACAAGCTTGTACAAGTGTGTACAAGCTTGTACAAGTGTGTACAAGGTTGTACAAGTGTGTACAAGGTTGTACAAGTGTGTACAAGGTTGTACAAGTGTGTACAAGTTTGTACAAGTGTGTACAAGTTTGTACAAGGTTGTACAAATGTGTACAAGGGTGTACAAAAGTGTACAAGGGTGCACAATTTTGTACAAGGGTGTACAAGTGTGTACAAGCTTGTACAAGTGTGTACAAGCTTGTACAAGGGTTTACAGGTTTGTACAAGGTTGAACAAGTGTGTACAAGGGTGTACAAAATTGAACAAGGGTGCACAAGTTTGTACAAGGGTGTACAAGTGTGTACAAGCTTGTACAAGTGTTTACAAGCTTGTACAAGGGTTTACAGGTTTGTACAAGGTTGTACAAGTGTGTACAAGGTTGTACAAGTATGTACAAGAATGTACAAGTTTGTACAAGTGTGTACAAGTTTGTAAAAGGTTGTACAAGTGTGTACAAGGGTGTACAAATGTGTACAAGGATGTAAAAGTGTGTACAAGTGTGTACAAGTTTGTACAAGGTTGTACAAGTGTGTACAAGTTTGTACAAGGTTGTACAAATATGTACAAGTGTGTACAAGGTTGTACAAGTGTGTACAAGGGTGTACAAGTTTGTACAAGTGTGTACAAGTTTGTACAAGGTTGTACACGTGTGTACAAGGTTTTACAATTGTGTACAAGGTTGTACAAGTGTGTACAAGGTTGTACAAGTGTGTACAAGGTTGTACAAGTGTGTACAAGGTTGTACAAGTGTGTACAAGGTTGTACAAGTGTACACAAGTTTGTACAAGTGTGTACAAGTTTGTACAAGTGTGTACAAGTTTGTACAAGTTTGTACAAATGTGTACAAGGGTGTACAAAAGTGTACAAGGGTGCACAAGTTTGTACAAGGGTGTACAAGTGTGTACAAGGGTGTACAAGTATGTACAAGAATGTACAATTTTGTACAAGTGTGTACAAGTTTGTAAAAGGTTGTACAAGTGTGTACAAGGGTGTACAAGTGTGTGCAAGGTTGTACAAGTGTGTACAAGCTTGAACAAGTGTGTACAAGGTTGTACAAGTGTGTACAAGGTTGTACAAGTGTGTACAAGGTTGCACAAGTGTGTACAAGAGTGTACAATCGTGTACAAGCTTGTACAAGTGTGTACAAGGGTGTACAGGTTTGTACAAGGTTGTACAAGTGTGTACAAGGTTGTACAAGTGTGGACAAGGTTGTACAAGTGTGTACAAGGGTGTACAAGTTTGTACAAGTGTGTACAAGTTTGTACAAGTGTGTACAAGTTTGTACAAGTTTGTACAAATGTATACAAGGGTGTACAAAAGTGTACAAGGGTGCACAAGTTTGTACAAGGGTGTACAAGTGTGTACAAGCTTGTACAAGTGTGTACAAGCTTGTACAAGGGTTTACAGGTTTGTACAAGGTTGAACAAGTGTGTACAAGGGTGTACACAAGTGTACAAGGGTGCACAAGTTTGTACAAGGGTGTACAAGTGTGTACAAGCTTGTACAAGTGTGTACAAGCTTGTACAAGGGTTTACAGGTTTGTACAAGGTTGTACAAGTGTGTACAAGGTTGTACAAGTATGTACAAGAATGTACAAGTTTGTACAAGTGTGTACAAGTTTGTAAAAGGTTGTACAAGTGTGTACAAGGGTGTACAAATGTGTACAAGGATGTAAAAGTGTGTACAAGTGTGTACAAGTTTGTACAAGGTTGTACAAGTGTGTACAAGTTTGTACAAGGTTGTACAAATTTGTACAAGTGTGTACAAGGTTGTACAAGTGTGTACAAGGGTGTACAAGTTTGTACAAGTGTGTACAAGTTTGTACAAGGTTGTACTCGTGTGTACAAGGTTTTACAATTGTGTACAAGGTTGTACAAGTGTGTACAAGGTTGTACAAGTGTGTACAAGGTTGTACAAGTGTGTACAAGGTTGTACAAGTGTGTACAAGGTTGTACAAGTGTACACAAGTTTGTACAAGTGTGTACAAGTTTGTACAAGTGTGTACAAGTTTGTACAAGTTTGTACAAATGTGTACAAGGGTGTACAAAAGTGTACAAGGGTGCACAAGTTTGTACAAGGGTGTACAAGTGTGTACAAGGGTGTACAAGTATGTACAAGAATGTACAATTTTGTACAAGTGTGTACAAGTGTGTACAAGGGTGTACAAGTGTGTACAAGGTTGTACAAGTGTGTACAAGCTTGTACAAGTGTGTACAAGCTTGAACAAGTGTGTACAAGGTTGTACAAGTGTGTACAAGGTTGTACAAGTGTGTACAAGGTTGCACAAGTGTGTACAAGAGTGTACAATCGTGTACAAGCTTGTACAAGTGTGTACAAGGGTGTACAGGTTTGTACAAGGTTGTACAAGTGTGTACAAGGTTGTACAAGTGTGTACAAGGTTGTACAAGTGTGTACAAGGGTGTACAAGTTTGTACAAGTGTGTACAAGTTTGTACAAGTGTGTACAAGTTTGTACAAGTTTGTACAAATGTATACAAGGGTGTACAAAAGTGTACAAGGGTGCACAAGTTTGTACAAGGGTGTACAAGTGTGTACAAGCTTGTACAAGTGTGTACAAGCTTGTACAAGTGTGTACAAGGGTGTACAGGTTTGTAGAAGGTTGTACAAGTGTGTACAAGGTTATACAAGTGTGTACAAGGTTGTACAAGTGTGTACAAGGTTGTACAAGTGTGTACAAGGTTGTACAAGTGTGTACAAGGTTGTACAAGTGTGTACAAGGTTGTACAAGTGTGTACAAGGTTGTACAAGTGTGTACAAGGTTTGTACAAGTGTGTACAAGGTTGTTCAAGTGTGTACATGTTTGTACAAGTGTGTTTAAGTTTGTACAAGGTTGTACAAATGTGTACAAGGGTGTACAAAAGTGTACAAGGGTGCACAAGTTTGTACAAGGGTGTACAAGTGTGTACAAGCTTGTACAAGTGTGTACAAGCTTGTACAAGTGTGTACAAGGGTGTACAGGTTTGTACAAGGTTGTACAAGTGTGTACAAGGTTATACAAGTGTGTACAAGGTTGTACAAGTGTGTACAAGGTTGTACAAGTGTGTACAAGGTTGTACAAGTGTGTACAAGGTTGTACAAGTGTGTACAAGGTTGTACAAGTGTGTACAAGGTTTGTACAAGTGTGTACAAGGTTGTTCAAGTGTGTACATGTTTGTACAAGTGTGTTTAAGTTTGTACAAGGTTGTACAAGTGTGTACAAGGGTGTACAGGTTTGTACAAGGTTGTACAAGTGTTTACAAGGGTGTACAAGTGTGTACAAGGTTGTACAAGTGTGTACAAGGTTGTACAAGTGTGTACTTGGTTGTACAAGGTTGTACAATTGTGTACAAGGTTGTACAAGTGTGTACAAGGTTGAACAAGTGTGTACAAGGTTGTACAAGTGTGTACAAGGGTGTACAAGTTTGTACAAGTGTGTACAAGTTTGTACAAGTGTGTACAAGTTTGTACAAGGTTGTACAAATGTATACAAGGGTGTACAAAAGTGTACAACGGTGCACAAGTTTGTACAAGGGTGTACAAGTGTGTACAAGCTTGTACAAGTGTGTACAAGCTTGTACAAGTGTGTACAAGCTTGTACAAGTGTGTACAAGGGTGTACAGTTTTGTACAAGGTTGTACAAGTGTTTACAAGGGTGTACAAGTATGTACAAGAATGTACAAGTTTGTACAAGTGTGTACAAGTTTGTAAAAGGTTGTACAAGTGTGTACAAGGGTGTACAAGTGTGTACAAGGGTGCACAAGTGTGTACAAGGGTGTACAATCGTGTACAAGCTTGTACAAGTGTGTACAAGGGTGTACAGGTTTGTACAAGGTTTACAAGTGTGTACAAGGTTGTACAAGTGTGTACAAGGGTGTACAAGTTTGTACAAGTGTGTACAAGTTTGTACAAGTGTGTACAAGTTTGTACAAGGTTGTACAAATGTATACAAGGGTGTACAAAAGTGTAAAAGGTTGTACAAGTGTTTACAAGGGTGTACAAGTATGTACAAGAATGTACAAGTTTGTACAAGTGTGTACAAGTTTGTAAAAGGTTGTACAAGTGTGTACAAGAGTGTACAAGTGTATACAAGGGTGCACAAGTGTGTACAAGGGTGTACAATCGTGTACAAGCTTGTACAAGTGTGTACAAGGTTGTACAGGTTTGTACAAGGTTGTACAAGTGTGTACAAGGGTGTACAAATGTGTACAAGGATGTAAAAGTTTGTACAAGTGTGTACAAGTTTGTACAAGGTTGTACAAGTAAGTACAAGTTTGTACAAGAATGTACAAGTGTGTACAAGGTTTTACAATTGTGTAAAAGGTTGTACAAGTGTGTACAAGGTTGTACAAGTGTGTACAAGCTTGTACAAGTGTGTACAAGGTTGTACAAGTTTGTACAAGGTTGTACAAGTGTGTACAAGGTTGTACAAGTGTGTACAAGGTTGTACAAGTGTGTACAAGGTTGTACAAGTGTGTACAAGGTTGTACAAGTGTGTACAAGGTTGTACAAGTGTGTACAAGGTTGTACAAGTGTGTACAAGGTTGTACAAGTGTGTACAAGGTTGTACAAGTGTGTACAAGGGTGCACAAGTGTGTACAAGGGTGTACAATCGTGTACAAGCTTGTACAAGTTTTTACAAGGTTGTACAAGTGTGTACAAGGTTGTACAAGTGTGTACAAGGTTGTACAAGTGTGTACAAGGTTGTACAAGTGTGTACAAGGTTGTACAAGTGTGTACAAGGTTGTACAAGTGTGTACAAGGTTGTACAAGTGTGTACAAGGTTGTATAAGTGTGTACAAAGGTGTACAAGTGTGTACAAGGTTGTACAAGTGTGTACAAGGTTGTACAAGTGTGTACATGGTTGTACAAGGTTGTACAATTGTGTACAAGGTTGTACAAGTGTGTACAAGGTTGTACAAGTTTGTACAAGTGTGTACAAGTTTGTACAAGTGTGTACAAGTTTGTACAAGGTTGTACAAATTAATACAAGGGTGTACAAAAGTGTACAAGGGTGCACAAGTTTGTACAAGGGTGTACAAGTGTGTACAAGCTTGTACAAGTGTGTACAAGCTTGTACAAGTGTGTACAAGCTTGTACAAGTGTGTACAAGGGTGTACAGGTTTGTACAAGGTTGTACAAGTGTTAACAAGGGTGTACAAAAGAATGTACAAGTTTGTACAAGTGTGTACAAGTTTGTAAAAGGTTGTACAAATGTGTACAAGGGTGTACAAGTGTGTACAATGGTGCACAAGTGTGTACAAGGGTGTACAATCGTGTACAAGCTTGTACAAGTGTGTACAAGGTTGTACAGGTTTGTACAAGGTTGTACAAGTGTGTACAAGGGTGTACAAATGTGTACAAGGCTGTAAAAGTTTGTACAAGTGTGTACAAGTTTGTACAAGGTTGTACAAGTAAGTACAAGTTTGTACAAGAATGTACAAGTGTGTACAAGGTTTTACAATTGTGTAAAAGGTTGTTCAAGTGTGTACAAGGTTGTACAAGTGTGTACAAGGTTGTACAAGTGTGTACAAGCTTGTACAAGTGTGTACAAGGTTGTACAAGTGTGTACAAGGTTGTACAAGTGTGTACAAGGTTGTACAAGTGTGTACAAGGTTGTACAAGTGTGTACAAGTTTGTACAAGTGTGTACAAGTTTGTACAAGGTTGTACAAATGTGTACAAGGGTGTACAAAAGTGTACAAGGGTGCACAATTTTGTACAAGGGTGTACAAGTGTGTACAAGCTTGTACAAGTGTGTACAAGCTTGTACAAGGGTTTACAGGTTTGTACAAGGTTGAACAAGTGTGTACAAGGGTGTACACAAGTGTACAAGGGTGCACAAGTTTGTACAAGGGTGTACAAGTGTGTACAAGCTTGTACAAGTGTGTACAAGCTTGTACAAGGGTTTACAGGTTTGTACAAGGTTGTACAAGTGTGTACAAGGTTGTACAAGTATGTACAAGAATGTACAAGTTTGTACAAGTGTGTACAAGTTTGTAAAAGGTTGTACAAGTGTGTACAAGGGTGTACAAATGTGTACAAGGATGTAAAAGTGTGTACAAGTGTGTACAAGTTTGTACAAGGTTGTACAAGTGTGTACAAGTTTGTACAAGGTTGTACAAATTTGTACAAGTGTGTACAAGGTTGTACAAGTGTGTACAAGGGTGTACAAGTTTGTACAAGTGTGTACAAGTTTGTACAAGGTTGTACACGTGTGTACAAGGTTTTACAATTGTGTACAAGGTTGTACAAGTGTGTACAAGGTTGTACAAGTGTGTACAAGGTTGTACAAGTGTGTACAAGGTTGTACAAGTGTGTACAAGGTTGTACAAGTGTGTACAAGGTTGTACAAGTGTACACAAGTTTGTACAAGTGTGTACAAGTTTGTACAAGTGTGTACAAGTTTGTACAAGTTTGTACAAATGTGTACAAGGGTGTACAAAAGTGTACAAGGGTGCACAAGTTTGTACAAGGCTGTACAAGTGTGTACAAGGGTGTACAAGTATGTACAAGAATGTACAATTTTGTACAAGTGTGTACAAGTTTGTAAAAGGTTGTACAAGTGTGTACAAGGGTGTACAAGTGTGTACAAGGTTGTACAAGTGTGTACAAGCTTGAACAAGTGTGTACAAGGTTGTACAAGTGTGTACAAGGTTGTACAAGTGTGTACAAGGTTGCACAAGTGTGTACAAGAGTGTACAATCGTGTACAAGCTTGTACAAGTGTGTACAAGGGTGTACAGGTTTGTACAAGGTTGTACAAGTGTGTACAAGGTTGTACAAGTGTGTACAAAGTTGTACAAGTGTGTACAAGGGTGTACAAGTTTGTACAATTGTGTACAAGTTTGTACAAGTGTGTACAAGTTTGTACAAGTTTGTACAAATGTATACAAGGGTGTACAAAAGTGTACAAGGGTGCACAAGTTTGTACAAGGGTGTACAAGTGTGTACAAGCTTGTACAAGTGTGTACAAGCTTGTACAAGTGTGTACAAGGGTGTACAGGTTTGTACAAGGTTGTACAAGTGTGTACAAGGTTATACAAGTGTGTACAAGGTTGTACAAGTGTGTACAAGATTGTACAAGTGTGTACAAGGTTGTACAAGTGTGTACAAGGTTGTACAAGTGTGTACAAGGTTGTACAAGTGTGTACAAGGTTTGTACAAGTGTGTACAAATTTGTTCAAGTGTGTACATGTTTGTACAAGTGTGTTTAAGTTTGTACAAGGTTGTACAAATGTGTACAAGGGTGTACAAAAGTGTTCAAGGGTGCACAAGTTTGTACAAGGGTGTACAAGTGTGTACAAGCTTGTACAAGTGTGTACAAGCTTGTACAAGTGTGTACAAGCTTGTACAAGTGTGTACAAGGATGTACAGGTTTGTACAAGGTTGTACAAGTATGTACAAGGGTGTACAAGTATGTACAAGAATGTAAAATTTTGTACAAGTGTGTACAAGGGTGTACAAGTATGTACAAGAATGTAAAATTTTGTACAAGTGTGTACAAGGGTGTACAAGGTTGTAAAAGTGTGTACAAGGTTTTACAATTGTGTACAAGGTTGTACAAGTGTGTACAAGGTTGTACAAGTGTGTACGAGGTTGTACAAGTGTGTACAAGGTTGTACAAGTGTGTACAAGGTTGTACAGGTGTGTACAAGGTTGTACAAGTGTACACAAGTTTGTACAAGTGTGTACAAGTTTGTACAAGTGTGTACAAGTTTGTACAAGGTTGTACAAATGTGTACAAGGGTGTACAAAAGTGTACAAGGGTGCACAAGTTTGTACAAGGGTGTACAAGCGTGTACAAGCTTGTACAAGTGTGTACAAGCTTGTACAAGTGTGTACAAGCTTGTACAAGTGTGTACAAGCTTGTACAAGTGTGTACAAGCTTGTACAAGTGTGTACAAGGGTGTACAGGTTTGTACAAGGTTGTACAAGTGTGTACAAGGGTGTACAAGTATGTACAAGAATGTACAATTTTGTACAAGTGTGTACAAGTTTGAAAAAGGTTGTACAAGTGTGTACAAAGGTGTACAAGTGTGTACAAGGTTGTACAAGTGTGTACAAGCTTGAACAAGTGTGTACAAGGTTGTACAAGTGTGTACAAGGTTGTACAAGTGTGTACAAGGTTGCACAAGTATGTACAAGACTGTACAATCGTGTACAAGCTTGTACAAGTGTGTACAAGGGTGTACAGGTTTGTACAAGGTTGTACAAGTGTGTACAAGGTTGTACAAGTGTGTACAAGGGTGTACAAGTTTGTACAAGTGTGTACAAGTTTGTACAAGTGTGTACAAGTTTGTACAAGTTTGTACAAATGTATACAAGGGTGTACAAAAGTGTACAAGGGTGCACAAGTTTGTACAAGGGTGTACAAGTGTGTACAAGCTTGTACAAGTGTGTACAAGCTTGTACAAGTGTGTACAAGGGTGTACAGGTTTGTACAATTTTGTACAAGTGTTTACAAGGGTGTACAAGTATGTACAAGAATGTACAAGTTTGTACAAGTGTGTACAAGTTTGTAAAAGGTTGTACATGTGTGTACAAGGGTGTACAAGTGTGTACAAGGGTGCACAAGTGTGTACAAGGGTGTACAATCGTGTACAAGCTTGTACAAGTGTGTACAAGGGTGTACAGGTTTGTACAAGGTTGTACAAGTGTGTACAAGGGTGTACAAATGTATACAAGGATGTAAAAGTTTGTACAAGTGTGTACAAGTTTGTACAAGGTTGTACAAGTAAGTACAAGGTTGTACAAGTGTGTACAAGGTTGTACAAGTATGTACAAGAATGTACAAGTTTGTACAAGTGTGTACAAGTTTGTAAAAGGTTGTACAAGTGTGTACAAGGGTGTACAAATGTGTACAAGGATGTAAAAGTGTGTACAAGTGTGTACAAGTTTGTACAAGGTTGTACAAGTGTGTACAAGTTTGTACAAGGTTGTACAAATTTGTACAAGTGTGTACAAGGTTGTACAAGTGTGTACAAGGGTGTACAAGTTTGTACAAGTGTGTACAAGTTTGTACAAGGTTGTACACGTGTGTACAAGGTTTTACAATTGTGTACAAGGTTGTACAAGTGTGTACAAGGTTGTACAAGTGTGTACAAGGTTGTACAAGTGTGTACAAGGTTGTACAAGTGTGTACAAGGTTGTACAAGTGTGTACAAGGTTGTACAAGTGTACACAAGTTTGTACAAGTGTGTACAAGTTTGTACAAGTGTGTACAAGTTTGTACAAGTTTGTACAAATGTGTACAAGGGTGTACAAAAGTGTACAAGGGTGCACAAGTTTGTACAAGGCTGTACAAGTGTGTACAAGGGTGTACAAGTATGTACAAGAATGTACAATTTTGTACAAGTGTGTACAAGTTTGTAAAAGGTTGTACAAGTGTGTACAAGGGTGTACAAGTGTGTACAAGGTTGTACAAGTGTGTACAAGCTTGAACAAGTGTGTACAAGGTTGTACAAGTGTGTACAAGGTTGTACAAGTGTGTACAAGGTTGCACAAGTGTGTACAAGAGTGTACAATCGTGTACAAGCTTGTACAAGTGTGTACAAGGGTGTACAGGTTTGTACAAGGTTGTACAAGTGTGTACAAGGTTGTACAAGTGTGTACAAAGTTGTACAAGTGTGTACAAGGGTGTACAAGTTTGTACAATTGTGTACAAGTTTGTACAAGTGTGTACAAGTTTGTACAAGTTTGTACAAATGTATACAAGGGTGTACAAAAGTGTACAAGGGTGCACAAGTTTGTACAAGGGTGTACAAGTGTGTACAAGCTTGTACAAGTGTGTACAAGCTTGTACAAGTGTGTACAAGGGTGTACAGGTTTGTACAAGGTTGTACAAGTGTGTACAAGGTTATACAAGTGTGTACAAGGTTGTACAAGTGTGTACAAGATTGTACAAGTGTGTACAAGGTTGTACAAGTGTGTACAAGGTTGTACAAGTGTGTACAAGGTTGTACAAGTGTGTACAAGGTTTGTACAAGTGTGTACAAATTTGTTCAAGTGTGTACATGTTTGTACAAGTGTGTTTAAGTTTGTACAAGGTTGTACAAATGTGTACAAGGGTGTACAAAAGTGTTCAAGGGTGCACAAGTTTGTACAAGGGTGTACAAGTGTGTACAAGCTTGTACAAGTGTGTACAAGCTTGTACAAGTGTGTACAAGCTTGTACAAGTGTGTACAAGGATGTACAGGTTTGTACAAGGTTGTACACGTATGTACAAGGGTGTACAAGTATGTACAAGAATGTAAAATTTTGTACAAGTGTGTACAAGGGTGTACAAGTATGTACAAGAATGTAAAATTTTGTACAAGTGTGTACAAGGGTGTACAAGGTTGTAAAAGTGTGTACAAGGTTTTACAATTGTGTACAAGGTTGTACAAGTGTGTACAAGGTTGTACAAGTGTGTACGAGGTTGTACAAGTGTGTACAAGGTTGTACAAGTGTGTACAAGGTTGTACAGGTGTGTACAAGGTTGTACAAGTGTACACAAGTTTGTACAAGTGTGTACAAGTTTGTACAAGTGTGTACAAGTTTGTACAAGGTTGTACAAATGTGTACAAGGGTGTACAAAAGTGTACAAGGGTGCACAAGTTTGTACAAGGGTGTACAAGCGTGTACAAGCTTGTACAAGTGTGTACAAGCTTGTACAAGTGTGTACAAGCTTGTACAAGTGTGTACAAGCTTGTACAAGTGTGTACAAGCTTGTACAAGTGTGTACAAGGGTGTACAGGTTTGTACAAGGTTGTACAAGTGTGTACAAGGGTGTACAAGTATGTACAAGAATGTACAATTTTGTACAAGTGTGTACAAGTTTGAAAAAGGTTGTACAAGTGTGTACAAAGGTGTACAAGTGTGTACAAGGTTGTACAAGTGTGTACAAGCTTGAACAAGTGTGTACAAGGTTGTACAAGTGTGTACAAGGTTGTACAAGTGTGTACAAGGTTGCACAAGTGTGTACAAGACTGTACAATCGTGTACAAGCTTGTACAAGTGTGTACAAGGGTGTACAGGTTTGTACAAGGTTGTACAAGTGTGTACAAGGTTGTACAAGTGTGTACAAGGGTGTACAAGTTTGTACAAGTGTGTACAAGTTTGTACAAGTGTGTACAAGTTTGTACAAGTTTGTACAAATGTATACAAGGGTGTACAAAAGTGTACAAGGGTGCACAAGTTTGTACAAGGGTGTACAAGTGTGTACAAGCTTGTACAAGTGTGTACAAGCTTGTACAAGTGTGTACAAGGGTGTACAGGTTTGTACAATTTTGTACAAGTGTTTACAAGGGTGTACAAGTATGTACAAGAATGTACAAGTTTGTACAAGTGTGTACAAGTTTGTAAAAGGTTGTACATGTGTGTACAAGGGTGTACAAGTGTGTACAAGGGTGCACAAGTGTGTACAAGGGTGTACAATCGTGTACAAGCTTGTACAAGTGTGTACAAGGGTGTACAGGTTTGTACAAGGTTGTACAAGTGTGTACAAGGGTGTACAAATGTATACAAGGATGTAAAAGTTTGTACAAGTGTGTACAAGTTTGTACAAGGTTGTACAAGTAAGTACAAGTTTGTACAAGAATGTACAAGTGTGTACAAGTTTTTACAATTGTGTAAAAGGTTGTACAAGTGTGTACAAGGTTGTACAAGTGTGTACAAGCTTGTAGAAGTGTGTACAAGGTTGTACAAGTTTGTACAAGGTTGTACAAGTGTGTACAAGCTTGTACAAGTGTGTACAAGGTTGTACAAGTGTGTACAAGGTTGTTCAAGTGTGTACATGTTTGTACAAGTGTGTTTAAGTTTGTACAAGGTTGTACAAATGTGTACAAGGGTGTACAAAAGTGTTCAAGGGTGCACAAGTTTGTACAAGGGTGTACAAGTGTGTACAAGCTTGTACAAGTGTGTACAAGCTTGTACAAGTGTGTACAAGCTTGTACAAGTGTGTACAAGGGTGTACAGGTTTGTACAAGGTTGTACAAGTGTGTACAAGGGTGTACAAGTATGTACAAGAATGTAAAATTTTGTACAAGTGTGTACAAGGGTGTACAAGTGTGTACAAGGTTGTACAAGTGTGTACAAGGTTGTACAAATGTGTACAAGGGTGTACAAGTGTGTACAAGGTTGTACAAGTGTGTACAAGGTTGTACAAGTGTGTACAAGGGTGTACAAGTTTGTACAAGTGTGTACAAGTTTGTACAAGTGTGTACAAGTTTGTACAAGTTTGTACAAATGTATACAAGGGTGTACAAAAGTGTACAAGGGTGCACAAGTTTGTACAAGGGTGTACAAGTGTGTACAAGCTTGTACAAGTGTGTACAAGCTTGTACAAGTGTGTACAAGGGTGTACAGGTTTGTACAAGGTTGTACAAGTGTGTACAAGGTTATACAAGTGTGTACAAGGTTGTACAAGTGTGTACAAGGTTGTACAAGTGTGTACAAGGTTGTACAAGTGTGTACAAGGTTGTACAAGTGTGTACAAGGTTGTACAAGTGTGTACAAGGTTGTACAAGTGTGTACAAGGTTTGTACAAGTGTGTACAAATTTGTTCAAGTGTGTACATGTTTGTACAAGTGTGTTTAAGTTTGTACAAGGTTGTACAAATGTGTACAAGGGTGTACAAAAGTGTTCAAGGGTGCACAAGTTTGTACAAGGGTGTACAAGTGTGTACAAGCTTGTACAAGTGTGTACAAGCTTGTACAAGTGTGTACAAGCTTGTACAAGTGTGTACAAGGATGTACAGGTTTGTACAAGGTTATACAAGTGTGTACAAGGGTGTACAAGTATGTACAAGAATGTAAAATTTTGTACAAGTGTGTACAAGGGTGTACAAGTATGTACAAGAATGTAAAATTTTGTACAAGTGTGTACAAGGGTGTACAAGTGTGTACAAGGTTGTAAAAGTGTGTACAAGGTTTTACAATTGTGTACAAGGTTGTACAAGTGTGTACAAGGTTGTACAAGTGTGTACGAGGTTGTACAAGTGTGTACAAGGTTGTACAAGTGTGTACAAGGTTGTACAGGTGTGTACAAGGTTGTACAAGTGTACAAAAGTTTGTACAAGTGTGTACAAGTTTGTACAAGTGTGTACAAGTTTGTACAAGGTTGTACAAATGTGTACAAGGGTGTACAAAAGTGTACAAGGGTGCACAAGTTTGTACAAGGGTGTACAAGTGTGTACAAGCTTGTACAAGTGTGTACAAGCTTGTACAAGTGTGTACAAGCTTGTACAAGTGTGTACAAGCTTGTACAAGTGTGTACAAGGGTGTACAGGTTTGTACAAGGTTGTACAAGTGTGTACAAGGGTGTACAAGTATGTACAAGAATGTACAATTTTGTACAAGTGTGTACAAGTTTGTAAAAGGTTGTACAAGTGTGTACAAGGGTGTACAAGTGTGTACAAGGTTGTACAAGTGTGTACAAGCTTGAACAAGTGTGTACAAGGTTGTACAAGTGTGTACAAGGTTGTACAAGTGTGTACAAGGTTGCACAAGTGTGTACAAGACTGTACAATCGTGTACAAGCTTGTACAAGTGTGTACAAGGGTGTACAGGTTTGTACAAGGTTGTACAAGTGTGTACAAGGTTGTACAAGTGTGTACAAGGGTGTACAAGTTTGTACAAGTGTGTACAAGTTTGTACAAGTGTGTACAAGTTTGTACAAGTTTGTACAAATGTATACAAGGGTGTACAAAAGTGTACAAGGGTGCACAAGTTTGTACAAGGGTGTACAAGTGTGTACAAGCTTGTACAAGTGTGTACAAGCTTGTACAAGTGTGTACAAGGGTGTACAGGTTTGTACAATCTTGTACAAGTGTTTACAAGGGTGTACAAGTATGTACAAGAATGTACAAGTTTGTACAAGTGTGTACAAGTTTGTAAAAGGTTGTACATGTGTGTACAAGGGTGTACAAGTGTGTACAAGGGTGCACAAGTGTGTACAAGGGTGTACAATCGTGTACAAGCTTGTACAAGTGTGTACAAGGGTGTACAGGTTTGTACAAGGTTGTACAAGTGTGTACAAGGGTGTACAAATGTATACAAGGATGTAAAAGTTTGTACAAGTGTGTACAAGTTTGTACAAGGTTGTACAAGTAAGTACAAGTTTGTACAAGAATGTACAAGTGTGTACAAGTTTTTACAATTGTGTAAAAGGTTGTACAAGTGTGTACAAGGTTGTACAAGTGTGTACAAGCTTGTAGAAGTGTGTACAAGGTTGTACAAGTGTGTACAAGGTTGTACAAGTGTGTACAAGCTTGTACAAGTGTGTACAAGGTTGTACAAGTGTGTACAAGGTTGTTCAAGTGTGTACATGTTTGTACAAGTGTGTTTAAGTTTGTACAAGGTTGTACAAATGTGTACAAGGGTGTACAAAAGTGTTCAAGGGTGCACAAGTTTGTACAAGGGTGTACAAGTGTGTACAAGCTTGTACAAGTGTGTACAAGCTTGTACAAGTGTGTACAAGCTTGTACAAGTGTGTACAAGGGTGTACAGGTTTGTACAAGGTTGTACAAGTGTGTACAAGGGTGTACAAGTATGTACAAGAATGTAAAATTTTGTACAAGTGTGTACAAGGGTGTACAAGTGTGTACAAGGTTGTAAAAGTGTGTACAAGGTTTTACAATTGTGTACAAGGTTGTACAAGTGTGTACAAGGTTGTACAAGTGTGTACAAGCTTGTACAAGTGTGTACAAGGTTGTACAAATGTGTACAAGGGTGTACAAAAGTGTACAAGGGTGCACAAGTTTGTACAAGTGTGTACAAGCTTGTACAAGTGTGTACAAGGGTGTACAGGTTTGTACAAGGTTGTACAAGTGTGTACAAGGGTGTACAAGTATGTACAAGAATGTACAATTTTGTACAAGTGTGTACAAGTTTGTAAAAAGTTGTACAAGTGTGTAAGTAGAGGTAATAGGACAATATGACCCCACTTTCGGCGTTTTTGGACCCAGGACTTTTGAAATTTTTTGGCGAAAAAACACCCAAAATAGGTAAAATATGATGGTTTTACCCTATTTTTGGCGTTTTAGAGGCTATATGGGGGCATTTTTTGGTTAAAAAATGTTATTAATACTGAAAAAACAAGCCTGGAAATGAAGAGCTTTTTTTGACCACTTTTTTTAAAACCCAGCTCTCGGCACGTGAACTCGGACGCGCTCCCGACCCATAGGTTACTTCTGATCCCCAGCGATGACAAACTAAAAGTCTTATGAAAAAATGTTAGAAACAAAAATTGAGGAACATCTAATCATCTATACTTCTTCCACTGAAAGTTTTTCTCTGACCGAAAAATAAAAAAAATCCTCGCTTACTTACTTTTTCATGTTTGCTTTGAGTAACCTTTTTATATTTTCCTTAATTAATAATTACACACTGGCACAAATTAAATTATATTTATATTGTATTAAACAGTAGTTTATGTAGAATTTTAATATATAAATTTTATGCTATAAATATTTTTTTTAGAAGCTAGACAAACATGTAAGTGATAGGAGGCGCATCACTTTGAACATCGTCATGCCCCCGACATTGCCGTGCTGGTAATACCTAGAGTTTGAAACTATTGTTGAAATTATATTATAACACATTTACATACAAAAGAAACTGGTAAATGGTTTTAAATAGTTTAACTTTTTATGCTGTATTATTATGTTGAAGGCTATTTTGGTTGCTGGAATTTTAGCTGTTTTGTTGTATATCAAGCCTTTTTTTTTAGATATAAGTATTTTTAAACAATAAATCAGACCTTTATTTACTAATGCTGATATTATATTACAATGCATTGGCATACAAATGAAAATGGTTTGATTTATTTGTACTCATATAAAATAATATAATTCTTTTGAGTTATAGGGATGTCTGGTGATTAAATCATAAATTTATAACATTTAATAATGGACTTTTAAAATAATGGAATTAAGTATAGACTTATAACATTTTCATGATAACTGTTTGATTTATTTGTGTTCATTTAAAATAATGTTAAAATAGTATTTGATTTTTATGTTGTATTATTGTTTTTTGTTGTTTAAAAGTTGGAACTAACATAGTGTACCTAAATTTAACCATTTGTCGTATCTCAAGCAGTTTTTGAGAAATAAGCATTTTAAAACGATAAAGTCACACCAGTAATGCATGGAGTTTGTAACCATTACCAACACTGATATTATGTTATAATACATTGTCATACAAATGGAACCATTTAATTTATTTACCAAATGGTACTCATATAAGTTTTAGATTTTTAAATTTTTACCCTGTATTATTGTTTTATATCAAAAGTTGAATTGAATGTAGTGTGCCTAAATATGTTTATTTACTGTATCTCAAGCAAATAGATAGAATAGGATAAAGAGGTGTTTTTGGTGTTTTACCTATGAGAATAACATGGGGAGATTTAAAGCCACTTTTTAAAAAATCGTGCTTATTTATACATTTCTATATAAATGTCCAACTCCAAAAATATTTTCAATCCATATTAATGTCTGTATCATGTGAGATTTGCACCAGTTGGTTTGAAATATTTATAAATATAACGTGTTGCTGGAATTGCCTTAAATGGCAATAAACATGTAGTCTTGGGACCTCTGGTAAAATATTGGATTTGTCCTAGTTTGGACTAAATATTTGTGAAAAATTGAAAAAATATGTTTTATACTCAACTATTTTAGGGTCTTGAAACATGTATTACCGAGGAATCAGGCAAATATTTCGTGCCGAAATTATATTTTTACCTTATGTGAGGACTTGGATTTACTATTTAAACTTAGTCCTGCTCCACAGTATTATTGCAGGCTTGCTTCTCGTCCCAAGTGGTGAATTGTGTACAGTTTATGCGTGGTGCAAAGACTGGGTTTTCTTTTTAGTTGTGACCAGCTCATTCCTAAGATGCTAGATGGTATCCACTTTGCCTCTGAACATAAGCAAATTGTAATCTTCAGTTTAGGACTTAAAATTAATGTCGGATGCTATGCCTCTTTAATCGGAAGTTTGGGTTGTGATGAGCTCAACCCCTATCACCAATATCAGCATAGATCCATTGAACTATTATGTGTTATTGTACTTTGTGCTGATTAATATGTGTTTGTTAAATTAGCATGGCACAACACACAATCCCACATCTTGCTAATCGTAGTTGGTAGTTTAACTTAGCAACGATAATAACAAATTATTATGTCATTGCATTATTATGTCATGTCGGGGGTCTATTTGGTGGTCAAAGTAGAAGTAGGGAGCATTGACTTTCTACAATCATGATGAGATATCCAGCCAGAGCCTCAGACTGTAATAAAAAAATAGATGAAAATGCAAACTCTAAAGGCCCTGACCATGTTGTATACTTCCAGGCTGGAACAACCTTTACTTGGAATATTGTATATAAATTGTTTGTATACATAAGACTCTTGTAGTGAATGTACTCTTCGATGAAAAGACAAAATAAAGATGAAAAACTACTTTATGCAAAGAAGAGAAAGTGATTGTGAAGGGTAGCTATAAACAATCGTATTTTAGTGAGCAATGAAAGTTGCTATAATTATTGGGATTGTTTTGGATAAGTTTATAGATATGCATTGTGTTTACAGGAATTAATCATAGTGGGGATGCCATTTACATCGAGACATATCGATTTAGTTAAAGTGATAAAACGAAGACCATGATAGTGGTGGATAAAGATTTTATTTGTTGAGCAATCGATATGAGAAGGAGTTTCTTGTTAAACAATAACCTGGAAAACCAATACAACATAATGCATTGTCATCCCTCATTGGTATTGTACCTTACAAGCTTTGTTGTTCTTTACTCATTTTCAAAAACATATAAATTAAGCCATTTTGTTGTTTATTTTACTGTTATGTATTGTAAGTTTATATATTGAAATAAATGGTTAAATAAATGTAAGTTGAAAAATGAGCCTTATTTTGTCACTAGTTTATTTACATTGATTTGAATCACATTTTTGAACTAACAGATGATTAAATTATTAATTGCATAACATTTGAAACATAGAGATACAACATTTATATTATTAACTGGAAACTATAGATCTATATTATTGTATGAACATAATTTCTGTATTTCATATATGTAAAAGCAATGAGACCATGCTAAATTACAGGATTCAGTAACAAAGGAAGTTGATATTGTGCTATATACCTGAGGGTGTAAATATAGAGGTGGGTAATTCCATAGAGACCTAATGATGAATCAGAATGTGAAAGTTCTATGGTAGAAATATCAAGAAAGCAAGAGTGATCATCAGAGGTAACATGGTCATCAGGGAATTCATAGAGAGGGGTCAGTCAGGTTGAACTAGTATATTGCAATGATTCATCCAATATAGAAACAATAGTTACAAATAACCAGAACCAATCATTGAATATTGTAGTTAGTCTTCCTATCCTACTGTTAAAATATGAAACTCATTTTTACATGAGTTAGTGAGTTCATGCCCGGCAACATGAGTGTAATAATGGTTCCAAATGTATTTATCTTATTTTATGGTAGATTTCATTGTGTATGCTTACTCTATGGTAAAACTCTTTGAGATCATTTAATATTTAACACACTTAGATTAGTGAATAAATCATCAAAGTGTGATATAAATATGCTGGGTGAAACGTATTAAAACTTGCTATTATGTGTTATTGTACTTTGTGTTGATTAATATGTGTTTGGTAAATTAGCATGGCACAACACACAATCCCACATCTTGCTAATCGTAGTTGGTAGTTTAGGTGGTCAAAGTAGAAGTAGGGAGCATTGACTTTCTACAATCATTATCAATTAATTTTATCAATTAAAGGATTGTCAAATGTCTCGGTTTTGCTAACTATGACCTGGTGTCCCGAAAAGGGATCTTAAGACCATAAGATGACTATACATAAAGTTTGGACTATTGAATGTGATGTGAATTTATGCATACTTCATCATACAAATGTTACACTATAGTATTTTTACAAGTTCTGACTGTGACTGTGATGTGAATTTGTGTGTATTTCATCACATAAATTTCACACTATTTTCACACATTTCACACCACTATTATGATGTGTTGTGCCTGCATGGGTGTGTTGAGCCATGGATATCATAAACCACAAAGCTATAAGGACGTATGCTAGAACTGATCTAACCTCTGCCAAACCCTGAATACGAGCCTGGAGGCACAGACTTCGGACCAAGGATCAATTGTAAATAGACAAACCTGCATGATAGGATATAGAACACTGAACAATGCAAATGTTAGAAACTTTAGTCTTTTACTTATTTAGTCTTACCATCCTCTTGGTTTTGGAGGAAACTGCCTTACAACCAACATGATGAAGATTGTATTAATACTCATGATCTTGGTCATTATAAAATTGATCAAACATAAATCTGTATTTGCCATTATTCATAGACCTTTCCTTGTCTATTATGAAAAAGCCATCAAACACTGGTGGTAAAGACTTCTATATTGATTAAAAGTCATTATTAATATGATTGTTAAATATAAGGTTTTAAATTTATATTGCCTTGTTTGGATAATATTAGAAAATGTACGTTATCGCATAAATGTTTGTGTACTTTCTAAGTAAAAGCAGTTAATATTTTTATGTTGACCCATTGAGAGAAATTGTATACTATTTGTACTATAAAAGGTCTATTCATGCATATCAGTCCAGTAAAAGTTCTGTTATAATCCAGTCATAGGTCAGTCTCAATTGCATCCATAGTTTCTCAATCAACCTATCAGTCATTTGGTTACAGTCTGTTTTTTAACTCTTCATTAACCGATGTTATATAACATTTTTTATTCGAAACACAATATTCTATAAAATTTTCATTGGCCAGTTTTTGTTGATTGTTATAAACTGTACTTGATATACAAACACATACGTTGTCATCAGTCAGGCGTCCAAACAATTAAAAAATATCGTTGAGAAGAAATCGGTTGTTGTATTTAACAACATAAAGGTCGATTCACAAACGGTATGCAATAGTTTAATCACGTCACAGTGTATACAGCAACTGACTGTGACTGTGATGTGAATTTGATTAGTTGTGTGTAATTTGTGAAAATAGTGTGAAATTTTTTAAATTGCTTCCAGTTTATATGTTGTCATTAAGCAAGCGTTTAAAAATCCAACAATATCGTTGAGAAGAAACCAGCTGTTTTATTCGACGACATAAAAATCAATTCACACATAACATGTCACAGTTCAATCACATCAGTTACGACACAGTGTATACACCCACTGACTGTGACTGTGATGTGAATTTGTGTGTACTTCGTCACACAAATTTTACACAAATTTCACATATATTTTCACACATTTCACACAACTATCATGATATTTGTGTGAAATGTGTGAAAATATATGTGAAATTTGTGTAAAATTTGTGTGACGAAGTACACACAAATTCACATCACAGTCACAGTCAGTGGGTGTATACACTGTGTCGTAACTGATGTGATTGAACTGTGACATGTTATGTGTGAATTGATTTTTATGTCGTCGAATAAAACAGCTGGTTTCTTCTCAACGATATTGTTGGATTTTTAAACGCTTGCTTAATGACAACATATAAACTGGAAGCAATTTAAAAAATTTCACACTATTTTCACAAATTACACACAACTAATCAAATTCACATCACAGTCACAGTCAGTTGCTGTATACACTGTGACGTGATTAAACTATTGCATACCGTTTGTGAATCGACCTTTATGTTGTTAAATACAACAACCGATTTCTTCTCAACGATATTTTTTAATTGTTTGGACGCCTGACTGATGACAACGTATGTGTTTGTATATCAAGTACAGTTTATAACAATCAACAAAAACTGGCCAATGAAAATTTTATAGAATATTGTGTTTCGAATAAAAAATGTTATATAACATCGGTTAATGAAGAGTTAAAAAACAGACTGTAACCAAATGACTGATAGGTTGATTGAGAAACTATGGATGCAATTGAGACTGACCTATGACTGGATTATAACAGAACTTTTACTGGACTGATATGCATGAATAGACCTTTTATAGTACAAATAGTATACAATTTCTCTCAATGGGTCAACATAAAAATATTAACTGCTTTTACTTAGAAAGTACACAAACATTTATGCGATAACGTACATTTTCTAATATTATCCAAACAAGGCAATATAAATTTAAAACCTTATATTTAACAATCATATTAATAATGACTTTTAATCAATATAGAAGTCTTTACCACCAGTGTTTGATGGCTTTTTCATAATAGACAAGGAAAGGTCTATGAATAATGGCAAATACAGATTTATGTTTGATCAATTTTATAATGACCAAGATCATGAGTATTAATACAATCTTCATCATGTTGGTTGTAAGGCAGTTTCCTCCAAAACCAAGAGGATGGTAAGACTAAATAAGTAAAAGACTAAAGTTTCTAACATTTGCATTGTTCAGTGTTCTATATCCTATCATGCAGGTTTGTCTATTTACAATTGATCCTTGGTCCGAAGTCTGTGCCTCCAGGCTCGTATTCAGGGTTTGGCAGAGGTTAGATCAGTTCTAGCATACGTCCTTATAGCTTTGTGGTTTATGATATCCATGGCTCAACACACCCATGCAGGCACAACACATCATAATAGTGGTGTGAAATGTGTGAAAATAGTGTGAAATTTATGTGATGAAATACACACAAATTCACATCACAGTCACAGTCAGAACTTGTAAAAATACTATAGTGTAACATTTGTATGATGAAGTATGCATAAATTCACATCACATTCAATAGTCCAAACTTTATGTATAGTCATCTTATGGTCTTAAGATCCCTTTTCGGGACACCAGGTCATAGTTAGCAAAACCGAGACATTTGACAATCCTTTAATTGATAAAATTAATTGATAATGATTGTAGAAAGTCAATGCTCCCTACTTCTACTTTGACCACCTAAACTACCAACTACGATTAGCAAGATGTGGGATTGTGTGTTGTGCCATGCTAATTTACCAAACACATATTAATCAACACAAAGTACAATAACACATAATAGCAAGTTTTAATACGTTTCACCCAGCATATTTATATCACACTTTGATGATTTATTCACTAATCTAAGTGTGTTAAATATTAAATGATCTCAAAGAGTTTTACCATAGAGTAAGCATACACAATGAAATCTACCATAAAATAAGATAAATACATTTGGAACCATTATTACACTCATGTTGCCGGGCATGAACTCACTAACTCATGTAAAAATGAGTTTCATATTTTAACAGTAGGATAGGAAGACTAACTACAATATTCAGTGATTGGTTCTGGTTATTTGTAACTATTGTTTCTATATTGGATGAATCATTGCAATATACTAGTTCAACCTGACTGACCCCTCTCTATGAATTCCCTGATGACCATGTTACCTCTGATGATCACTCTTGCTTTCTTGATATTTCTACCATAGAACTTTCACATTCTGATTCATCATTAGGTCTCTATGGAATTACCCACCTCTATATTTACACCCTCAGGTATATAGCACAATATCAACTTCCTTTGTTACTGAATCCTGTAATTTAGCATGGTCTCATTGCTTTTACATATATGAAATACAGAAATTATGTTCATACAATAATATAGATCTATAGTTTCCAGTTAATAATATAAATGTTGTATCTCTATGTTTCAAATGTTATGCAATTAATAATTTAATCATCTGTTAGTTCAAAAATGTGATTCAAATCAATGTAAATAAACTAGTGACAAAATAAGGCTCATTTTTCAACTTACATTTATTTAACCATTTATTTCAATATATAAACTTACAATACATAACAGTAAAATAAACAACAAAATGGCTTAATTTATATGTTTTTGAAAATGAGTAAAGAACAACAAAGCTTGTAAGGTACAATACCAATGAGGGATGACAATGCATTATGTTGTATTGGTTTTCCAGGTTATTGTTTAACAAGAAACTCCTTCTCATATCGATTGCTCAACAAATAAAATCTTTATCCACCACTATCATGGTCTTCGTTTTATCACTTTAACTAAATCGATATGTCTCGATGTAAATGGCATCCCCACTATGATTAATTCCTGTAAACACAATGCATATCTATAAACTTATCCAAAACAATCCCAATAATTATAGCAACTTTCATTGCTCACTAAAATACGATTGTTTATAGCTACCCTTCACAATCACTTTCTCTTCTTTGCATAAAGTAGTTTTTCATCTTTATTTTGTCTTTTCATCGAAGAGTACATTCACTACAAGAGTCTTATGTATACAAACAATTTATATACAATATTCCAAGTAAAGGTTGTTCCAGCCTGGAAGTATACAACATGGTCAGGGCCTTTAGAGTTTGCATTTTCATCTATTTTTTTATTACAGTCTGAGGCTCTGGCTGGATATCTCATCATGATTGTAGAAAGTCAATGCTCCCTACTTCTACTTTGACCACCAAATAGACCCCCGACATGACATAATAATGCAATGACATAATAATTTGTTATTATCGTTGCTAAGTTAAACTACCAACTACGATTAGCAAGATGTGGGATTGTGTGTTGTGCCATGCTAATTTAACAAACACATATTAATCAGCACAAAGTACAATAACACATAATAGTTCAATGGATCTATGCTGATATTGGTGATAGGGGTTGAGCTCATCACAACCCAAACTTCCGATTAAAGAGGCATAGCATCCGACATTAATTTTAAGTCCTAAACTGAAGATTACAATTTGCTTATGTTCAGAGGCAAAGTGGATACCATCTAGCATCTTAGGAATGAGCTGGTCACAACTAAAAAGAAAACCCAGTCTTTGCACCACGCATAAACTGTACACAATTCACCACTTGGGACGAGAAGCAAGCCTGCAATAATACTGTGGAGCAGGACTAAGTTTAAATAGTAAATCCAAGTCCTCACATAAGGTAAAAATATAATTTCGGCACGAAATATTTGCCTGATTCCTCGGTAATACATGTTTCAAGACCCTAAAATAGTTGAGTATAAAACATATTTTTTCAATTTTTCACAAATATTTAGTCCAAACTAGGACAAATCCAATATTTTACCAGAGGTCCCAAGACTACATGTTTATTGCCATTTAAGGCAATTCCAGCAACACGTTATATTTATAAATATTTCAAACCAACTGGTGCAAATCTCACATGATACAGACATTAATATGGATTGAAAATATTTTTGGAGTTGGACATTTATATAGAAATGTATAAATAAGCACGATTTTTTAAAAAGTGGCTTTAAATCTCCCCATGTTATTCTCATAGGTAAAACACCAAAAACACCTCTTTATCCTATTCTATCTATTTGCTTGAGATACAGTAAATAAACATATTTAGGCACACTACATTCAATTCAACTTTTGATATAAAACAATAATACAGGGTAAAAATTTAAAAATCTAAAACTTATATGAGTACCATTTGGTAAATAAATTAAATGGTTCCATTTGTATGACAATGTATTATAACATAATATCAGTGTTGGTAATGGTTACAAACTCCATGCATTACTGGTGTGACTTTATCGTTTTAAAATGCTTATTTCTCAAAAACTGCTTGAGATACGACAAATGGTTAAATTTAGGTACACTATGTTAGTTCCAACTTTTAAACAACAAAAAACAATAATACAACATAAAAATCAAATACTATTTTAACATTATTTTAAATGAACACAAATAAATCAAACAGTTATCATGAAAATGTTATAAGTCTATACTTAATTCCATTATTTTAAAAGTCCATTATTAAATGTTATAAATTTATGATTTAATCACCAGACATCCCTATAACTCAAAAGAATTATATTATTTTATATGAGTACAAATAAATCAAACCATTTTCATTTGTATGCCAATGCATTGTAATATAATATCAGCATTAGTAAATAAAGGTCTGATTTATTGTTTAAAAATACTTATATCTAAAAAAAAAGGCTTGATATACAACAAAACAGCTAAAATTCCAGCAACCAAAATAGCCTTCAACATAATAATACAGCATAAAAAGTTAAACTATTTAAAACCATTTACCAGTTTCTTTTGTATGTAAATGTGTTATAATATAATTTCAACAATAGTTTCAAACTCTAGGTATTACCAGCACGGCAATGTCGGGGGCATGACGATGTTCAAAGTGATGCGCCTCCTATCACTTACATGTTTGTCTAGCTTCTAAAAAAAATATTTATAGCATAAAATTTATATATTAAAATTCTACATAAACTACTGTTTAATACAATATAAATATAATTTAATTTGTGCCAGTGTGTAATTATTAATTAAGGAAAATATAAAAAGGTTACTCAAAGCAAACATGAAAAAGTAAGTAAGCGAGGATTTTTTTTATTTTTCGGTCAGAGAAAAACTTTCAGTGGAAGAAGTATAGATGATTAGATGTTCTTCAATTTTTGTTTCTAACATTTTTTCATAAGACTTTTAGTTTGTCATCGCTGGGGATCAGAAGTAACCTATGGGTCGGGAGCGCGTCCGAGTTCACGTGCCGAGAGCTGGGTTTTAAAAAAAGTGGTCAAAAAAAGCTCTTCATTTCCAGGCTTGTTTTTTCAGTATTAATAACATTTTTTAACCAAAAAATGCCCCCATATAGCCTCTAAAACGCCAAAAATAGGGTAAAACCATCATATTTTACCTATTTTGGGTGTTTTTTCGCCAAAAAATTTCAAAAGTCCTGGGTCCAAAAACGCCGAAAGTGGGGTCATATTGTCCTATTACCTCTACTTGTGTACAAGGGTGTACAAGTGTGTACAAGGTTGTACAAGTGTGTACAAGCTTGAACAAGTGTGTACAAGGTTGTACAAGTGTGTACAAGGTTGTACAAGTGTGTACAAGGTTGCACAAGTGTGTACAAGAGTGTACAATCGTGTACAAGCTTCTACAAGTGTGTACAAGGGTGTACAGGTTTGTACAAGGTTGTACAAGTGTGTACAAGGTTGTACAAGTGTGTACAAGGGTGTACAAGTTTGTACAAGTGTGTACAAGTTTGTACAAGTGTGTACAAGTTTGTACAAGTTTGTACAAATGTATACAAGGGTGTACAAAAGTGTACAAGGGTGCACAAGTTTGTACAAGGGTGTACAAGTGTGTACAAGCTTGTACAAGTGTGTACAAGGTTGTACAGGTTTGTACAAGGTTGTACAAGTGTGTACAAGGGTGTACAAATGTGTACAAGGCTGTAAAAGTTTGTACAAGTGTGTACAAGTTTGTACAAGGTTGTACAAGTAAGTACAAGTTTGTACAAGAATGTACAAGTGTGTACAAGGTTTTACAATTGTGTAAAAGGTTGTTCAAGTGTGTACAAGGTTGTACAAGTGTGTACAAGGTTGTACAAGTGTGTACAAGCTTGTACAAGTGTGTACAAGGTTGTACAAGTGTGTACAAGGTTGTACAAGTGTGTACAAGGTTGTACAAGTGTGTACAAGTTTGTACAAGTGTGTACAAGTTTGTACAAGGTTGTACAAATGTGTACAAGGGTGTACAAAAGTGTACAAGGGTGCACAAGTTTGTACAAGGGTGTACAAGTGTGTAAAAGCTTGTACAAGTGTGTACAAGCTTGTACAAGGGTTTACAGGTTTGTACAAGGTTGAACAAGTGTGTACAAGGGTGTACAAAAGTGTACAAGGGTGCACAAGTTTGTACAAGGGTTTACAAGTGTGTACAAGCTTGTAAAGTGTGTACAAGCTTGTACAAGGGTTTACAGGTTTGTACAAGGTTGTACAAGTGTGTATAAGGTTGTACAAGTATGTACAAGAATGTACAAGTTTGTACAAGTGTGTACAAGTTTGTAAAAGGTTGTACAAGTGTGTACAAGGGTGTACAAATGTGTACAAGGATGTAAAAGTGTGTACAAGTGTGTACAAGTTTGTACAAGGTTGTACAAGTGTGTACAAGTTTGTACAAGGTTGTACAAATTTGTACAAGTGTGTACAAGGTTGTACAAGTGTGTACAAGGGTGTACAAGTTTGTACAAGTGTGTACAAGTTTGTACAAGGTTGTACACGTGTGTACAAGGTTTTACAATTGTGTACAAGGTTGTACAAGTGTGTACAAGGTTGTACAAGTGTGTATAAGGTTGTACAAGTGTGTACAAGGTTGTACAAGTGTGTACAAGGTTGTACAAGTGTACACAAGTTTGTACAAGTGTGTACAAGTTTGTACAAGTGTGTACAAGTTTGTACAAGTTTGTACAAATGTGTACAAGGGTGTACAAAAGTGTACAAGGGTGCACAGGTTTGTACAAGGGTGTACAAGTGTGTACAAGGGTGTACAAGTATGTACAAGAATGTACAATTTTGTACAAGTGTGTACAAGTTTGTAAAAGGTTGTACAAGTGTGTACAAGGGTGTACAAGTGTGTACAAGGTTGTACAAGTGTGTACAAGCTTGAACAAGTGTGTACAAGGTTGTACAAGTGTGTACAAGGTTGTACAAGTGTGTACAAGGTTGCACAAGTGTGTACAAGAGTGTACAATCGTGTACAAGCTTGTACAAGTGTGTACAAGGGTGTACAGGTTTGTACAAGGTTGTACAAGTGTGTACAAGGTTGTACAAGTGTGTACAAGGTTGTACAAGTGTGTACAAGGGTGTACAAGTTTGTACAAGTGTGTACAAGTTTGTACAAGTGTGTACAAGTTTGTACAAGTTTGTACAAATGTATACAAGGGTGTACAAAAGTGTACAAGGGTGCACAAGTTTGTACAAGGGTGTACAAGTGTGTACAAGCTTGTACAAGTGTGTACAAGCTTGTACAAGTGTGTACAAGGGTGTACAGGTTTGTACAAGGTTGTACAAGTGTGTACAAGGTTGTACAAATGTGTACAAGGTTGTACAAGTGTGTACAAGGTTGTACAAGTGTGTACAAGGTTGTACAAGTGTGTACAAGGTTGTACAAGTGTGTACAAGGTTGTACAAGTGTGTACAAGGTTTGTACAAGTGTGTACAAGGTTGTTCAAGTGTGTACATGTTTGTACAAGTGTGTTTAAGTTTGTACAAGGTTGTACAAATGTGTACAAGGGTGTACAAAAGTGTTCAAGGGTGCACAAGTTTGTACAAGGGTGTACAAGTGTGTACAAGCTTGTACAACCCTTGTAAAAAGGTTATTTAAAGACAACCCTTTAAAAAACAAGACATCCCTCTAAATAACAAGACATCCCTCTAAATATTAAGACATCCCTTCAAATAACAAGACATCCCTCTAAATATTAAGACATCCCTCTAAATAACAAGACATCCCTCTAAATATTAAGACATCCCTTTAAATAACAAGACATCTCTCTAAATAACAAGACATCCCTCTAAATAACAAGACATCCCTCTAAATATTAAGACATCCCTCTAAATAACAAGACATCCCTCTAAATATTAAGACATCCCTCCAAATAACAAGACAACCCTCTAAAAAACAAGACATCCCTCTAAATAAAAAGACATCTCTCCAAATAACAAGACATCCCTCTAAATAACAAGACATCCCATCTAAATTACAAGACAACCCTCTAAAAAACAAGACATCCCTCTAAATAACAAGACATCCCTCTAAATAACAAGACATCCCTCTAAATATTAAGACATCCCTCCAAATAACAAGACATCCCTCTAAATATTAAGACATCCCTCTAAATAACAAGACATCCCTCTAAATATTAAGACATCCCTTTAAATAACAAGACATCTCTCTAAATAACAAGACATCCCTCTAAATAACAAGACATCCCACTAAATAACAAGACGTCCCTCTAAATAACAAGACATCCCTTTTAAATAACAAGACATTCCTCTAAAAAACAAGACATCCCTCTAAATAACAAGACATCCCTCCAAATAAAAAGACATCCCTCTAAATAGCAAGACATCCCTCTAAATAACAAGACATCCCTCCAAATAACAAGATATCCCTCTAAATAACAAGACATTCCTCCAAATAACAAGACTTCCCTCCAAATAAGAAGACATCCCTCTAAATAACAAGACAACCCTTTAAAAAACAAGACATCCCTCTAAATAACAAGACATCCCTCTAAATATTAAGACATCCCTTCAAATAACAAGACATCCCTCTAAATATTAAGACATCCCTCTAAATAACAAGACATCCCTCTAAATATTAAGACATCCCTTTAAATAACAAGACATCTCTCTAAATAACAAGACAACCCTCTAAATAACAAGACATCCCTCTAAATATTAAGACATCCCTCTAAATAACAAGACATCCCTCTAAATATTAAGACATCCCTCCAAATAACAAGACATCCCTCTAAATATTAAGACATCCCTCTAAATAACAAGACATCCCTCTAAATATTAAGACATCCCTTTAAATAACAAGACATCTCTCTAAATAACAAGACATCCCTCTAAATAACAAGACATCTCACTAAAAAACAAGACATCCCTCTAAATAACAAGACATCCCTTTTAAATAACAAGACATTCCTCTAAATAACAAGACATCCCTCTAAATAACAAGACATCCCTCCAAATAACAAGAAATCCCTCAAAAAAGCAAGACATCCCTCTAAATATTAAGACATCCCTTCAAATAACAAGACATCCCTCTAAATAACAAGACATCCCTCTAAATAACAAGACATCCCTCTAAATAAAAAGACATCCCTCTAAATAACTAGACATCCCTCCAAATACCAAGACATCCCTCTAAATAACAAGACATCCCTCTAAATAACAAGACATACCTCCAAATAACGAAACATCCCTCTAAATTATAAGACATCCCTCTTAATAACAAGCATCCCTCCAAATAACAAGACATCCCTCTAAATAACAAGACATCCCTCCAAATATGAAGACATCCCTCTAAATAACAAGACATCCCTCTAAATAACAAGACATCCCTCTAAATAACAAGACATCTCTCTAAATATTAAGACATCCCTTCAAATAACAAGACATCCCTCTAAATAACAAGACATCCCTTTTAAATAACAAGACATTCCTCTAAATAACAAGACATCCCTCTAAATAACAAGACATCCCTCCAAATAAAAAGACATCCCTCTAAATATTAAGACATCAATCTAAATAACAAGACATCCCTCCAAATAACAAGACAACCCTCTAAAAAACAAAAAAACCCTCTAAATAACAAGACATCTCTCTAAAAAACAAGACATCCCTCTAAATATCAAGACATCCCTCTAAATAACAAGACATCCATCTATATAACAAGACATTCCTCTAAATATTAAGACATCCCTCTAAATAACAAGACATACCTGTAAATAACAAGACATCCCTCTAAATAACAAGACATCCCATCTAAATTACAAGACAACCCTCTAAAAAACAAGACATCCCTTAAGACATTCCGCTAAATATTAAGACATCCCTCTAAATAACAAGACATCCCTCTAAATGACAAGACATCCCTCTAAATATTAAGACATCCCTCCAAATAACAAGACAACCCTTTAAAAAACAAGACATCCCTCTAAATAACAAGACATCCCTCTAAATAACAAGACATCCCTCTAAATAACAAGACATCCCTCTAAATATTAAGACATCCATTCAAATAACAAGACATCCCTCTAAATATTAAGACATCCCTCTAAATAACAAGACATCCCTCTAAATATTAAGACATCCCTTTAAATAACAAGACATCTCTCTAAATAACAAGACATCCCTCTAAATAACAAGACATCCCACTAAATAACAAGACATCCCTCTAAATAACAAGACATCCCTTTTAAATAACAAGACATTCCTCTAAATAACAAGACATCCCTCTAAATAACAAGACATCCCTCCAAATAAAAAGACATTCCTCTAAATAGCAAGACATCCCTCTAATAAAAAAGACATTCCGCTAAATATTAAGACATCCCTCTAAATATTAAGACATCCCTTTAAATAACAAGACATCTCTCTAAATAACAAGACATCCCTCTAAATAACAAGACATCCCACTAAATAACAAGACATCCCTCTAAATAACAAGACATCCCTTTTAAATAACAAGACATTCCTCTAAATAACAAGACATCCCTCTAAATAACAAGACATCCCTCCAAATAAAAAGACATCCCTCTAAATAGCAAGACATCCCTCTAATAAACAAGACATTCCGCTAAATATTAAGACATCCCTCTAAATAACAAGACATCCCATCTAAATTACAAGACAACCCTCTAAAAAACAAGACATCCCTCCAAATAACAAGACAACCCTCTAAAAAACAAGACATCCCTCTAAATAAAAAGACATCTCTCCAAATAACAAGACATCCCTCTAAATAACAAGACATCCCATCTAAATTACAAGACAACCCTCTAAAAAACAAGACATCCCTCTAAATAACAAGACATCCCTCTAAATAACAAGACATCCCTCTAAATATTAAGACATCCCTCCAAATAACAAGACATCCCTCTAAATATTAAGACATCCCTCTAAATAACAAGACATCCCTCTAAATATTAAGACATCCCTTTAAATAACAAGACATCTCTCTAAATAACAAGACATCCCTCTAAATAACAAGACATCCCACTAAATAACAAGACGTCCCTCTAAATAACAAGACATCCCTTTTAAATAACAAGACATTCCTCTAAATAACAAGACATCCCTCTAAATAACAAGACATCCCTCCAAATAAAAAGACATCCCTCTAAATAGCAAGACATCCCTCTAAATAACAAGACATCCCTCCAAATAACAAGATATCCCTCTAAATAACAAGACATTCCTCCAAATAACAAGACTTCCCTCCAAATAAGAAGACATCCCTCTAAATAACAAGACATCCCTCTAAATAACAAGACATCCCTCTAAATACCAAGACATCCCTCTAAATATTAAGACATCCCTCCAAATAACAAGACAACCCTTTAAAAAACAAGACATCCCTCTAAATAACAAGACATCCCTCTAAATAACAAGACATCCCTCTAAATATTAAGACATCCCTTCAAATAACAAGACATCCCTCTAAATATTAAGACATCCCTCTAAATAACAAGACATCCCTCTAAATATTAAGACATCCCTTTAAATAACAAGACATCTCTCTAAATAACAAGACATCCCTCTAAATAACAAGACATCTCACTAAAAAACAAGACATCCCTCTAAATAACAAGACATCCCTTTAAATAACAAGACATTCCTCTAAATAACAAGACATCCCTCTAAATAACAAGACATCCCTCCAAATAACAAGAAATCCCTCAAAAAAGCAAGACATCCCTCTAAATATTAAGACATTTCTACAAATAACAAGACATCCCTCTAAATAACAAGACATCCCTCTAAATAACAAGACATCCCTCTAAATAAAAAGACATCCCTCTAAATATCTAGACATCCCTCCAAATACCAAGACATCCCTCTAAATAACAAGAAATCCCTCTAAATAACAAGACATACCTCCAAATAACGAAACATCCCTCTAAATTATAAGACATCCCTTTTAATAACAAGCATCCCTCCAAATAACAAGACATCCCTCTAAATAACAAGACATCCCTCCAAATATGAAGACATCCCTCTAAATAACAAGACATCCCTCTAAATAACAAGACATCCCTCTAAATAACAAGACATCTCTCTAAATATTAAGACATCCCTTCAAATAACAAGACATCCCTCTAAATAACAAGACATCCCCTAAATAACAAGACATCCCTCTAAATAACAAGACATCCCTCTAATTAACAAGACATCCCTCTAAAAAACAAGACATCCCTCTAAATATTAAGACATCAATCTAAATAACAAGACATCCCTCCAAATAACAAGACAACCCTCTAAAAAAGAAAAAAAACCCTTTAAATAACAAGACATCTCTCTAAAAAACAAGACATCCCTCTAAATATCAAGACATCCCTCTAAATAACAAGACATCCATCTATATAACAAGACATTCCTCTAAATATTAAGACATCCCTCTAAATAACAAGACATACCTGTAAATAACAAGACATCCCTCTAAATAACAAGACATCCCATCTAAATTACAAGACAACCCTCTAAAAAACAAGACATCCCTCCAAATAACAAGACAACCCTCTAAAAAACAAGACATCCCTCTAAATAAAAAGACATCTCTCCAAATAACAAGACATCCCTCTAAATAACAAGACATCCCATCTAAATTACAAGACAACCCTCTAAAAACAAGACATCCCTCTAAATAACAAGACATCCCTCTAAATAACAAGACATCCCTCTAAATATTAAGACATCCCTCCAAATAACAAGACATCTCTCTAAATATTAAGACATCCCTCTAAATAACAAGACATCCCTCTAAATATTAAGACATCCCTTTAAATAACAAGACATCTCTCTAAATAACAAGACATCCCTCTAAATAACAAGACATCCCACTAAATAACAAGACGTCCCTCTAAATAACAAGACATCCCTTTTAAATAACAAGACATTCCTCTAAATAACAAGACATCCCTCTAAATAACAAGACATCCCTCCAAATAAAAAGACATCCCTCGAAATAGCAAGACATCCCTCTAAATAACAAGACATCCCTCCAAATAACAAGATATCCCTCTAAATAACAAGACATTCCTCCAAATAACAAGACTTCCCTCCAAATAAGAAGACATCCCTCTAAATAACAAGACAACCCTTTAAAAAACAAGACATCCCTCTAAATAACAAGACATCCCTCTAAATATTAAGACATCCCTTCAAATAACAAGACATCCCTCTAAATATTAAGACATCCCTCTAAATAACAAGACATCCCTCTAAATATTAAGACATCCCTTTAAATAACAAGACATCTCTCTAAATAACAAGACATCCCTCTAAATAACAAGACATCCCTCTAAATATTAAGACATCCCTCTAAATAACAAGACATCCCTCTAAATATTAAGACATCCCTCCAAATAACAAGACATCCCTCTAAATATTAAGACATCCCTCTAAATAACAAGACATCCCTCTAAATATTAAGACATCCCTTTAAATAACAAGACATCTCTCTAAATAACAAGACATCCCTCTAAATAACAAGACATCTCACTAAAAAACAAGACATCCCTCTAAATAACAAGACATCCCTTTTAAATAACAAGACATTCCTCTAAATAACAAGACATCCCTCTAAATAACAAGACATCCCTCCAAATAACAAGAAATCCCTCAAAAAAGCAAGACATCCCTCTAAATATTAAGACATCCCTTCAAATAACAAGACATCCCTCTAAATAACAAGACATCCCTCTAAATAACAAGACATCCCTCTAAATAAAAAGACATCCCTCTAAATAACTAGACATCCCTCCAAATACCAAGACATCCCTCTAAATAACAAGACATCCCTCTAAATAACAAGACATACATCCAAATAACGAAACATCCCTCTAAATTATAAGACATCCCTCTTAATAACAAGCATCCCTCCAAATAACAAGACATCCCTCTAAATAACAAGACATCCCTCCAAATATGAAGACATCCCTCTAAATAACAAGACATCCCTCTAAATAACAAGACATCCCTCTAAATAACAAGACATCTCTCTAAATATTAAGACATCCCTTCAAATAACAAGACATCCCTCTAAATAACAAGACATCCCTCTAAATAACAAGACATCCCTCTAAATAACAAGACATCCCTCTAAATAACAAGACATCCCTCTAAAAAACAAGACATCCCTCTAAATATTAAGACATCAATCTAAATAACAAGACATCCCTCCAAATAACAAGACAACCCTCTAAAAAACAAAAAAACCCTTTAAATAACAAGACATCTCTCTAAAAAACAAGACATCCCTCTAAATATCAAGACATCCCTCTAAATAACAAGACATCCATCTATATAACAAGACATTCCTCTAAATATTAAGACATCCCTCTAAATAACAAGACATACCTGTAAATAACAAGACATCCCTCTAAATAACAAGACATCCCATCTAAATTACAAGACAACCCTCTAAAAAACAAGACATCCCTCCAAATAACAAGACAACCCTCTAAAAAACAAGACATCCCTCTAAATAACAAGACATCCCTCTAAATAACAAGACATCACTCTAAATATTAAGACATCCCTCCAAATAACAAGACAACCCTTTAAAAAACAAGACATCCCTCTAAATAACAAGACATCCCTCTAAATATTAAGACATCCCTTCAAATAACAAGACATCCCTCTAAATATTAAGACATCCCTCTAAATAACAAGACATCCCTCTAAATATTAAGACATCCCTTTAAATAACAAGACATCTCTCTAAATAACAAGACATCCCTCTAAATAACAAGACATCCCACTAAATAACAAGACATCCCTCTAAATAACAAGACATCCCTTTTAAATAACAAGACATTCCTCTAAATAACAAGACATCCCTCTAAATATTAAGACATCCCTCTAAATAACAAGACATCCCTCCAAATAAAAAGACATCCCTCTAAATAGCAAGACATCCCTCTAATAAACAAGACATTTCGCTAAATATTAAGACATCCCTCTAAATAACAAGACATCCCATCTAAATTACAAGAAAACCCTCTAAAAAACAAGACAACCCTCTAAAAAACAAGACATCCCTCTAAATAAAAAGACATCTTAGACACAAGTGTGTACAAGGTTGTACAAGTGTGTACAAGGTTGTACAAGTGTGTACAAGGGTGTACAAGTTTGTACAAGTGTGTACAAGTTTGTACAAGTGTGTACAAGTTTGTACAAGGTTGTACAAATGTATACAAGGGTGTACAAAAGTGTACAAGGGTGCACAAGTTTGTACAAGGGTGTACAAGTGTGTACAAGCTTGTAGAAGTGTGTACAAGCTTGTACAAGTGTGTACAAGGGTGTACAGGTTTGTACAAGGTTGTACAAGTGTTTACAAGGGAGTACAAGTATGTACAAGAATGTACAAGTTTGTACAAGTGTGTACAAGTGTGTACAAGGTTGTACAAGTGTGTACAAGGTTGTACAAGTGTGTACAAGGTTGTACAAGTGTGTACAAGGTTGAACAAGTGTGTACAAAGGTGTACAAGTGTGTACAAGGTTGTACAAGTGTGTACAAGGTTGTACAAGTGTTTACAAGGTTGTACAAGTGTGTACAAGGTTGTACAAGGTTGTACAATGGTGTACAAGGTTGTACAAGTGTGTACAAGGTTGTACAAGTGTGTACAAGGGTGTACAAGTGTGTACAAGCTTGTACAAGTGTGTACAAGGGTGTACAGGTTTGTACAAGGTTGTACAAGTGTGTACAAGGGTGTACAAGTATGTACAAGAATGTACAAGTTTGTACAAGTGTGTACAAGTTTGTAAAAGGTTGTACAAGTGTGTACAAGGGTGTACAAGTGTGTACAAGGGTGCACAAGTGTGTACAAGGGTGTACAATCGTGTACAAGCTTGTACAAGTGTGTACAAGGGTGTACAGGTTTGTACAAGGTTGTACAAGTGTGTACAAGGTTGTACAAGTGTGTACAAGGGTGTACAAGTTTGTACAAGTGTGTACAAGTTTGTACAATTGTGTACAAGTTTGTACAAGGTTGTACAAATGTATACAAGGGTGTACAAAAGTGTACAAGGGTGCACAAGTTTGTACAAGGGTGTACAAGTGTGTACAAGCTTGTACAAGTGTGTACAAGCTTGTACAAGTGTGTACAAGGGTGTACAGGTTTGTACAAGGTTGTACAAGTGTTTACAAGGGTGTACAAGTATGCACAAGAATGTACATGTTTGTACAAGTGTGTACAAGTTTGTAAAAGGTTGTACAAGTGTATACAAGGGTGTACAAGTGTGTACAAGGGTGCACAAGTGTGTACAAGGGTGTACAATCTTGTACAAGCTTGTACAAGTGTGTACAAGGGTGTACAGGTTTGTACAAGGTTGTACAAGTGTGTACAAGGGTGTACAAATGTGTACAAGGATGTAAAAGTTTGTACAAGTGTGTACAAGTTTGTACAAGGTTGTACAAGTAAGTACAAGTTTGTACAAGAATGTACAAGTGTGTACAAGGTTTTACAATTGTGTAAAAGGTTGTACAAGTGTGTACAAGGTTGTACAAGTGTGTACAAGGTTGTACAAGTGTGTACAAGGTTGTACAAGTGTGTACAAGTTTGTACAAGTGTGTACAAGGTTGTACAAGTGTGTACAAGGTTGTACAAGTGTGTACAAGGTTGTACAAGTGTGTACAAGGGTGCACAAGTGTGTACAAGGGTGTACAATCGTGTACATGCTTGTACAAGTTTTTACAAGGTTGTACAAGTGTGTACAAGGTTGTACAAGTGTGTACAAGGTTGTACAAACGTGTACAAGGTTGTACAAGTGTGTACAAGGTTGTACAAGTGTGTACAAGGTTGTATAAGTGTGTACAAAGGTGTACAAGTGTGTACAAGGTTGTACAAGTGTGTACAAGGTTGTACAAGTGTGTACATGGTTGTACAAGGTTGTACAATTGTGTACAAGGTTGTACAAGTGTGTACAAGGTTGTACAAGTGTGTACAAGGGTGTACAAGTTTGTACAAGTGTGTACAAGTTTGTACAAGTGTGTACAAGTTTGTACAAGGTTGTACAAGTTTTAAAAAAATTGTACAAGTGTGTACAAGGGTGTACAGGTTTGTACAAGGTTGTACAAGTGTTTACAAGGGTGTACAAAAGAATGTACAAGTTTGTACAAGTGTGTACAAGTTTGTAAAAGGTTGTACAAGTGTGTACAAGGTTGTACAAGTGTGTACAAGGGTGTACAAAAGTGTACAAGGGTGCACAAGTTTGTACAAGGGTGTACAAGTGTGTACAAGCTTGTACAAGTGTGTACAAGCTTGTACAAGTGTGTACAAGGGTGTACAGGTTTGTACAAGTTTGTACAAGTGTTTACAAGGGTGTACAAAAGAATGTACAAGTTTGTACAAGTGTGTACAAGTTTGTAAAAGGTTGTACAAGTGTGTACAAGGTTGTACAAGTGTGTACAAGGTTGTATCATAGTGTACAAGGTTGTACAAGTGTGTACAAAGGTGTACAAGTGTGTACAAGGTTGTACAAGTGTGTACAAAGTTTTACAAGTGTGTACATGGTTGTACAAGGTTGTACAATTGTGTACAAGGTTGTACAAGTGTGTACAAGCGTGCACAAGTTTGTACAAGGGTGTACAAGTGTGTACAAGCTTGTACAAGTGTGTACAAGCTTGTACAAGTGTGTACAAGTGTGTACAAGTTTGTACAAGGTTGTACAAGTGTTTACAAGGGTGTACAAGTATGTACAAGAATGTTCAAGTTTGTACAAGTGTGTACAAGTTTGTAAAAGGTTGTACAAGTGTGTACAAGGGTGTACAAGTGTGTACAAGGGTGCACAAGTGTGTACAAGGGTGTACAATCGTGTACAAGCTTGTACAAGTGTGTACAAGGGTGTACAGGTTTGTACAAGGTTGTACAAGTGTGTACAAGGGTGTACAAATGTGTACAAGGATGTAAAAGTTTGTACAAGTGTGTACAAGTTTGTACAAGGTTGTACAAGTAAGTACAAGTTTGTACAAGAATGTACAAGTGTGTACAAGGTTTTACAATTGTGTAAAAGGTTGTACAAGTGTGTACAAGGTTGTACAAGTGTGTACAAGGTTGTACAAGGGTTTACAGGTTTGTACAAGGTTGTACAAGTGTGTACAAGGGTGTACAAGTATGTACAAGAATGTACAAGTTTGTACAAGTGTGTACAAGGGTGTACAAGTATGTACAAGAATGTACAAGTTTGTACAAGTGTGTACAAGGTTGTACAAGTGTGTACAAGGTTGTACAGGTGTGTACAAGGTTGTACAAGTGTGTACAAGTTTGTTCAAGTGTGTACAAGTTTGTACAAGGTTGTACAAGTATGTACAAGAATGTACAAGTTTGTACAAGTGAGTACAAGGGTGTACAAAAGTGTACAAGGGTGCACAAGTTTGTACAAGGGTGTACAAGTGTGTACAAGTTTGTACAAGTGTGTACAAGCTTGTACAAGGGTTTACAGGTTTGTACAAGGTTGTACAAGTGTGTACAAGGGTGTACAAGTATGTACAAGAATGTACAAGTTTGTACAAGTGTGTACAAGTTTGTAAAAGGTTGTACAAGTGTGTACAAGGGTGTACAAGTGTGTACAAGGGTGCACAAGTGTGTACAAGGGTGTACAATCGTGTACAAGCTTGTACAAGTGTGTACAAGGGTGTACAGGTTTGTACAAGGTTGTACAAGTGTGTACAAGGTTGTACAAGTGTGTACAAGGGTGTACAAGTTTGTACAAGTGTGTACAAGTTTGTACAATTGTGTACAAGTTTGTACAAGGTTGTACAAATGTATACAAGGGTGTACAAAAGTGTACAAGGGTGCACAAGTTTGTACAAGGGTGTACAAGTGTGTACAAGCTTGTACAAGTGTGTACAAGCTTGTACAAGTGTGTACAAGGGTGTACAGGTTTGTACAAGGTTGTACAAGTGTTTACAAGGGTGTACAAGTATGCACAAGAATGTACATGTTTGTACAAGTGTGTACAAGTTTGTAAAAGGTTGTACAAGTGTATACAAGGGTGTACAAGTGTGTACAAGGGTGCACAAGTGTGTACAAGGGTGTACAATCTTGTACAAGCTTGTACAAGTGTGTACAAGGGTGTACAGGTTTGTACAAGGTTGTACAAGTGTGTACAAGGGTGTACAAATGTGTACAAGGATGTAAAAGTTTGTACAAGTGTGTACAAGTTTGTACAAGGTTGTACAAGTAAGTACAAGTTTGTACAAGAATGTACAAGTGTGTACAAGGTTTTACAATTGTGTAAAAGGTTGTACAAGTGTGTACAAGGTTGTACAAGTGTGTACAAGGTTGTACAAGTGTGTACAAGGTTGTACAAGTGTGTACAAGTTTGTACAAGTGTGTACAAGGTTGTACAAGTGTGTACAAGGTTGTACAAGTGTGTACAAGGTTGTACAAGTGTGTACAAGGGTGCACAAGTGTGTACAAGGGTGTACAATCGTGTACATGCTTGTACAAGTTTTTACAAGGTTGTACAAGTGTGTACAAGGTTGTACAAGTGTGTACAAGGTTGTACAAACGTGTACAAGGTTGTACAAGTGTGTACAAGGTTGTACAAGTGTGTACAAGGTTGTATAAGTGTGTACAAAGGTGTACAAGTGTGTACAAGGTTGTACAAGTGTGTACAAGGTTGTACAAGTGTGTACATGGTTGTACAAGGTTGTACAATTGTGTACAAGGTTGTACAAGTGTGTACAAGGTTGTACAAGTGTGTACAAGGGTGTACAAGTTTGTACAAGTGTGTACAAGTTTGTACAAGTGTGTACAAGTTTGTACAAGGTTGTACAAGTTTTAAAAAAATTGTACAAGTGTGTACAAGGGTGTACAGGTTTGTACAAGGTTGTACAAGTGTTTACAAGGGTGTACAAAAGAATGTACAAGTTTGTACAAGTGTGTACAAGTTTGTAAAAGGTTGTACAAGTGTGTACAAGGTTGTACAAGTGTGTACAAGGGTGTACAAAAGTGTACAAGGGTGCACAAGTTTGTACAAGGGTGTACAAGTGTGTACAAGCTTGTACAAGTGTGTACAAGCTTGTACAAGTGTGTACAAGGGTGTACAGGTTTGTACAAGTTTGTACAAGTGTTTACAAGGGTGTACAAAAGAATGTACAAGTTTGTACAAGTGTGTACAAGTTTGTAAAAGGTTGTACAAGTGTGTACAAGGTTGTACAAGTGTGTACAAGGTTGTATCATAGTGTACAAGGTTGTACAAGTGTGTACAAAGGTGTACAAGTGTGTACAAGGTTGTACAAGTGTGTACAAAGTTTTACAAGTGTGTACATGGTTGTACAAGGTTGTACAATTGTGTACAAGGTTGTACAAGTGTGTACAAGCGTGCACAAGTTTGTACAAGGGTGTACAAGTGTGTACAAGCTTGTACAAGTGTGTACAAGCTTGTACAAGTGTGTACAAGTGTGTACAAGTTTGTACAAGGTTGTACAAGTGTTTACAAGGGTGTACAAGTATGTACAAGAATGTTCAAGTTTGTACAAGTGTGTACAAGTTTGTAAAAGGTTGTACAAGTGTGTACAAGGGTGTACAAGTGTGTACAAGGGTGCACAAGTGTGTACAAGGGTGTACAATCGTGTACAAGCTTGTACAAGTGTGTACAAGGGTGTACAGGTTTGTACAAGGTTGTACAAGTGTGTACAAGGGTGTACAAATGTGTACAAGGATGTAAAAGTTTGTACAAGTGTGTACAAGTTTGTACAAGGTTGTACAAGTAAGTACAAGTTTGTACAAGAATGTACAAGTGTGTACAAGGTTTTACAATTGTGTAAAAGGTTGTACAAGTGTGTACAAGGTTGTACAAGTGTGTACAAGGTTGTACAAGGGTTTACAGGTTTGTACAAGGTTGTACAAGTGTGTACAAGGGTGTACAAGTATGTACAAGAATGTACAAGTTTGTACAAGTGTGTACAAGGGTGTACAAGTATGTACAAGAATGTACAAGTTTGTACAAGTGTGTACAAGGTTGTACAAGTGTGTACAAGGTTGTACAGGTGTGTACAAGGTTGTACAAGTGTGTACAAGTTTGTTCAAGTGTGTACAAGTTTGTACAAGGTTGTACAAGTATGTACAAGAATGTACAAGTTTGTACAAGTGAGTACAAGGTTGTACAAAAGTGTACAAGGGTGCACAAGTTTGTACAAGGGTGTACAAGTGTGTACAAGTTTGTACAAGTGTGTACAAGCTTGTACAAGGGTTTACAGGTTTGTACAAGGTTGTACAAGTGTGTACAAGGGTGTACAAGTATGTACAAGAATGTACAAGTTTGTACAAGTGTGTACAAGGGTGTACAAGTATGTACAAGAATGTACAAGTTTGTACAAGTGTGTACAAGGGTGTACAAATGTGTACAAGGATGTAAAAGTTTGTACAAGTGTGTACAAGTTTGTAGTAGGTTGTACAAGGTTGTACAAGTGTGTACAAGGTTGTAAAAGTGTGTACAAGGTTGTACAAGTGTGTACAAGGTTGTACAAGTGTGTACAAGGTTGTACAAGTGTGTACAAGGTTGTACAAGTGTGTACAAGGGTTCACAAGTGTGTACAAGGGTGTACAATCGTGTACAAGCTTGTACAATCGTATACAAGCTTGTACAAGTGTGTACAAGGGTTTACAGGTTTGTACAAGGTTGTACAAGTGTGTACAAGGGTGTACAAATGTGTACAAGGATGTAAAAGTTCATACAAGTGTGTACAAGTTTGTACAAGGTTGTTTAAGTGTGTACAATGTTTTACAATTGTGTACAAGGTTGTACAAGTGTGTACAAGGTTGTACAAGTGTGTACAAGGATGTACAAGTGTGTACAAGGTTGTACAAGTGTGTACAAGTTTGTACAAGTGTGTACAAGTTTGTACAAGGTTGTACAAATGTGTACAAGGGTGTACAAAAGTGTACAAGGGTGCACAAGTTTGTACAAGGGTGTACAAGTGTGTGCAAGGGTGTACAGGTTTGTACAAGGTTGTACAAGTGTGTACAAGCTTGAACAAGTGTGTACAAGGTTGTACAAGTGTTTACAAGGTTGTACAAGTGTGTACAAGGTTGCACAAGTGTGTACAAGGTTGCACAAGTGTGTACAAGAGTAAACAATCGTGTACAAGCTTGTACAAGTGTGTACAAGGGTGTACAGGTTTGTACAAGGTTGTACAAGTGTGTACAAGGTTTTACAATTGTGTACAAGGTTGTACAAGTGTGTACAAGGTTGTACAAGTGTGTACAAGGTTGTACAAGTGTGTACAAGCTTGTACAAGTGTGTACAAGCTTGTACAAGTGTGTACAAGCTTGTACAAGTGTGTACAAGCTTGTACAAGTGTGTACATGGTTGTTCAAGTGTGTACATGTTTGTACAAGTGTGTTTAAGTTTGTACAAGGTTGTACAAATGTGTACAAGGGTGTACAAAAGTGTACAAGGGTGCACAAGTTTGTACAAGGGTGTACAAGTGTGTACAAGCTTGTACAAGTGTGTACAATGGTGTACAGGTTTGTACTAGGTTGTACAAATGTGTACAAGGATGTACAAATATGTACAAGAATGTACAATTTTGTACAAGTGTGTACAAGTTTGTAAAAGGTTGTACAAGTGTGTACAAGGGTGAACAAGTGTGTACAAGGTTGTACAAGTGTGTACAAGCTTGTACAAGTGTGTACAAGCTTGTACAAGTGTGTACAAGGGTGTACAAGTGTGTACAAGGTTGTACAAGTTTTTAAAGGTTGTACAAGTGTGTACAAGGTTGTACAAGTGTGTTCAAGGTTGTACAAGTGTGTACAAGGTTGTACAATTGTGTACAAGGTTGTACAAGTGTGTACAAGGTTGTACAAGTGTGTACAAGGTTGTACAAGTGTGTACAAGGGTGTACAAGTTTGTACAAGTGTGTACAAGGTTGTACAAGTGTGTACAAGGGTGTACAAGTTTGTACAAGTGTGTACAAGTTTGTACAATTGTGTACAAGTTTGTACAAGGTTGTACAAATGTATACAAGGGTGCACAAGTGTGTACAAGGGTGTACAATCGTGTACAAGCTTGTACAAGTGTGTACAAGGGTGTACAGGTTTGTACAAGGTTGTACAAGTGTGTACAAGGGTGTACAAATGTGTACAAGGATGTAAAAGTTTGTACAAGTGTGTACAAGTTTGTACGAGGTTGTACAAGTAAGTACAAGTTTGTACAAGAATGTACAAGTGTGTACAAGGTTTTACAATTGTGTAAAAGGTTGTACAAGTGTGTACAAGGTTGTACAAGCGTGTACAAGGTTGTACAAGCGTGTACAAGGTTGTACAAGTGTGTACAAGGTTGTACAAGTGTGTACAAGGTTGTACAAGTGTGTACAAGTTTGGTCAAGTGTGTACAAGTTTGTACAAGGTTGTACAAATGTGTACAAGGGTGTACAAAAGTGTACAAGGGTGTACAAGCTTGTACAAGGGTTTACAGGTTTGTAACAAGGTTGTACAAGTGTGTACAAGGGTGTACAAGTATGTACAAGAATGTACAAGTTTGTACAAGTGTGTACAAGGATATACAAATGTGTACAAGGATGTAAAAGTTTGTACAAGTGTGTACAAGTTTGTACAAGGTTGTACAAGGTTGTACAAGTGTGTACAAGGTTGTACAAGTGTGTACAAGGTTGTACAAGTGTGTACAAGGTTGTACAAGTGTGTACAAGGTTGTACAAGTGTGTACAAGGGTGCACAAGTGTGTACAAGGGTGTACAATCGTGTACAAGCTTGTACAATCGTGTACATGCTTGTTTCAAGTTTGTACAAGGGTTTACAGGTTTGTACAAGGTTGTACAAGTGTGTACAAGGGTGTACAAGTATGTACAAGAATGTACAAGTTTGTACAAGTGTGTACAAGGGTGTACAAATGTGTACAAGGATGTAAAAGTTTGTACAAGTGTGTACAAGTTTGTACAAGGTTGTACAAGGTTGTACAAGTGTGTACAAGGTTGTACAAGTGTGTACAAGGTTGTACAAGTGTGTACAAGTTTGTACAAGTGTGTACAAGTTTGTACAAGGTTGTACAAATGTGTACAAGGGTGTACAAAAGTGTACAAGGGTGCACAAGTTTGTACAAGGGTGTACAAGTGTGTACAAGGGTGTACAGGTTTGTACAAGGTTGTACAAGTGTTTACAAGGTTGTACAAGTGTGTACAAGGTTGCACAAGTGTGTACAAGAGTGTACAATCGTGTACAAGCTTGTACAAGTGTGTACAAGGGTGTACAGGTTTGTACAAGGTTGTACAAGTGTGTACAAGGTTTTACAATTGTGTACAAGGTTGTACAAGTGTGTACAAGGTTGTACAAGTGTGTACAAGGTTGTACAAGTGTGTACAAGTTTGTACAAGTGTGTACAAGCTTGTACAAGTGTGTACAAGGTTGTACAAGTGTGTACATGGTTGTTCAAGTGTGTACATGTTTGTGCAAGTGTGTTTAAGTTTGTACAAGGTTGTACAAATGTGTACAAGGGTGTACAAAAGTGTACAAGGGTGCACAAGTTTGTACAAGGGTGTACAAGTGTGTACAAGCTTGTACAAGTGTGTACAAGGGTGTACAGGTTTGTACAAGGTTGTACAAATGTGTACAAGGATGTACAAGTATGTACAAGAATGTACAATTTTGTACAAGTGTGTACAAGTTTGTAAAAGGTTGTACAAGTGTGTACAAGGGTGAACAAGTGTGTACAAGGTTGTACAAGTGTTTACAAGGGTGTACAAAAGAATGTACAAGTTTGTACAAGTGTGTACAAGTTTGTAAAAGGTTGTACAAGTGTGTACAAGGTTGTACAAGTGTGTACAAGGTTGTATCATAGTGTACAAGGTTGTACAAGTGTGTACAAAGGTGTACAAGTGTGTACAAGGTTGTACAAGTGTGTACAAAGTTGTACAAGTGTGTACATGGTTGTACAAGGTTGTACAATTGTGTACAAGGTTGTACAAGTGTGTACAAGCGTGCACAAGTTTGTACAAGGGTGTACAAGTGTGTACAAGCTTGTACAAGTGTGTACAAGCTTGTACAAGTGTGTACAAGTGTGTACAAGTTTGTACAAGGTTGTACAAGTGTTTACAAGGGTGTACAAGTATGTACAAGAATGTTCAAGTTTGTACAAGTGTGTACAAGTTTGTAAAAGGTTGTACAAGTGTGTACAAGGGTGTACAAGTGTGTACAAGGGTGCACAAGTGTGTACAAGGGTGTACAATCGTGTACAAGCTTGTACAAGTGTGTACAAGGGTGTACAGGTTTGTACAAGGTTGTACAAGTGTGTACAAGGGTGTACAAATGTGTACAAGGATGTAAAAGTTTGTACAAGTGTGTACAAGTTTGTACAAGGTTGTACAAGTAAGTACAAGTTTGTACAAGAATGTACAAGTGTGTACAAGGTTTTACAATTGTGTAAAAGGTTGTACAAGTGTGTACAAGGTTGTACAAGTGTGTACAAGGTTGTACAAGTGTGTACAAGCTTGTACAATTGTGTACAAGGTTGTACAAGTGTGTACAAGGTTGTACAAGTGTGTACAAGGTTGTACAAGTGTGTACAAGTTTGTTCAAGTGTGTACAAGTTTGTACAAGGTTGTACAAGTATGTACAAGAATGTACAAGTTTGTACAAGTGTGTACAAGGGTGTACAAAAGTGTACAAGGGTGCACAAGTTTGTACAAGGGTGTACAAGTGTGTACAAGTTTGTACAAGTGTGTACAAGCTTGTACAAGGGTTTACAGGTTTGTACAAGGTTGTACAAGTGTGTACAAGGGTGTACAAGTATGTACAAGAATGTACAAGTTTGTACAAGTGTGTACAAGGGTGTACAAGTATGTACAAGAATGTACAAGTTTGTACAAGTGTGTACAAGGGTGTACAAATGTGTACAAGGATGTAAAAGTTTGTACAAGTGTGTACAAGTTTGTAGTAGGTTGTACAAGGTTGTACAAGTGTGTACAAGGTTGTAAAAGTGTGTACAAGGTTGTACAAGTGTGTACAAGGTTGTACAAGTGTGTACAAGGTTGTACAAGTGTGTACAAGGTTGTACAAGTGTGTACAAGGGTTCACAAGTGTGTACAAGGGTGTACAATCGTGTACAAGCTTGTACAATCGTGTACAAGCTTGTAAAGTGTGTACAAGGGTTTACAGGTTTGTACAAGGTTGTACAATCGTGTACAAGGGTGTACAAATGTGTACAAGGATGTAAAAGTTCATACAAGTGTGTACAAGTTTGTACAAGGTTGTTTAAGTGTGTACAATGTTTTACAATTGTGTACAAGGTTGTACAAGTGTGTACAAGGTTGTACAAGTGTGTACAAGGATGTACAAGTGTGTACAAGTGTGTACAAGTTTGTACAAGTGTGTACAAGTTTGTACAAGGTTGTACAAATGTGTACAAGGGTGTACAAAAGTGTACAAGGGTGCACAAGTTTGTACAAGGGTGTACAAGTGTGTGCAAGGGTGTACAGGTTTGTACAAGGTTGTACAAGTGTGTACAAGCTTGAACAAGTGTGTACAAGGTTGTACAAGTGTTTACAAGGTTGTACAAGTGTGTACAAGGTTGCACAAGTGTGTACAAGGTTGCACAAGTGTGTACAAGAGTGTACAATCGTGTACAAGCTTGTACAAGTGTGTACAAGGGTGTACAGGTTTGTACAAGGTTGTACAAGTGTGTACAAGGTTTTACAATTGTGTACAAGGTTGTACAAGTGTGTACAAGGTTGTACAAGTGTGTACAAGGTTGTACAAGTGTGTACAAGCTTGTACAAGTGTGTACAAGCTTGTACAAGTGTGTACATGGTTGTTCAAGTGTGTACATGTTTGTACAAGTGTGTTTAAGTTTGTACAAGGTTGTACAAATGTGTACAAGGGTGTACAAAAGTGTACAAGGGTGCACAAGTTTGTACAAGGGTGTACAAGTTTGTACAAGCTTGTACAAGTGTGTACAATGGTGTACAGGTTTGTACTAGGTTGTACAAATGTGTACAAGGAGGTACAAATATGTACAAGAATGTACAATTTTGTACAAGTGTGTACAAGTTTGTAAAAGGTTGTACAAGTGTGTACAAGGGTGAACAAGTGTGTACAAGGTTATACAAGTGTGTACAAGCTTGTACAAGTGTGTACAAGCTTGTACAAGTGTGTACAAGGGTGTACAAGTGTGTACAAGGTTGTACAAGTTTTTACAAGGTTGTACAAGTGTGTACAAGGTTGTACAAGTGTGTTCAAGGTTGTACAAGTGTGTACAAGGTTGTACAAGGTTGTACAATTGTGTACAAGGTTGTACAAGTGTGTACAAGTTTGTACAAGTGTGTACAAGGTTGTACAAGTGTGTACAAGGGTGTACAAGTTTGTACAAGTGTGTACAAGGTTGTACAAGTGTGTACAAGGGTGTACAAGTTTGTACAAGTGTGTACAAGTTTGTACAATTGTGTACAAGTTTGTACAAGGTTGTACAAATGTATACAAGGGTGCACAAGTGTGTACAAGGGTGTACAATCGTGTACAAGCTTGTACAAGTGTGTACAAGGGTGTACAGGTTTGTACAAGGTTGTACAAGTGTGTACAAGGGTGTACAAATGTGTACAAGGATGTAAAAGTTTGTACAAGTGTGTACAAGTTTGTACAAGGTTGTACAAGTAAGTACAAGTTTGTACAAGAATGTACAAGTGTGTACAAGGTTTTACAATTGTGTAAAAGGTTGTACAAGTGTGTACAAGGTTGTACAAGCGTGTACAAGGTTGTACAAGCGTGTACAAGGTTGTACAAGCGTGTACAAGGTTGTACAAGTGTGTACAAGGTTGTACAAGTGTGTACAAGGTTGTACAAGTGTGTACAAGTTTGTTCAAGTGTGTACAAGTTTGTACAAGGTTGTACAAATGTGTACAAGGGTGTACAAAAGTGTACAAGGGTGCACAAGTTTGTACAAGGGTGTACAAGTGTGTACAAGCTTGTACAAGTGTGTACAAGCTTGTACAAGGGTTTACAGGTTTGTACAAGGTTGTACAAGTGTGTACAAGGGTGTACAAGTATGTACAAGAATGTACAAGTTTGTACAAGTGTGTACAAGGGTGTACAAGTATGTACAAGAATGTACAAGTTTGTACAAGTGTGTACAAGGATGTACAAATGTGTACAAGGATGTAAAAGTTTGTACAAGTGTGTACAAGTTTGTACAAGGTTGTACAAGGTTGTACAAGTGTGTACAAGGTTGTACAAGTGTGTACAAGGTTGTACAAGTGTGTACAAGGTTGTACAAGTGTGTACAAGGTTGTACAAGTGTGTACAAGGGTGCACAAGTGTGTACAAGGGTGTACAATCGTGTACAAGCTTGTACAATCGTGTACATGCTTGTTTCAAGTTTGTACAAGGGTTTACAGGTTTGTACAAGGTTGTACAAGTGTGTACAAGGGTGTACAAGTATGTACAAGAATGTACAAGTTTGTACAAGTGTGTACAAGGGTGTACAAATGTGTACAAGGATGTAAAAGTTTGTACAAGTGTGTACAAGTTTGTACAAGGTTGTACAAGGTTGTACAAGTGTGTACAAGGTTGTACAAGTGTGTACAAGGTTGTACAAGTGTGTACAAGTTTGTACAAGTGTGTACAAGTTTGTACAAGGTTGTACAAATGTGTACAAGGGTGTACAAAAGTGTACAAGGGTGCACAAGTTTGTACAAGGGTGTACAAGTGTGTACAAGGGTGTACAGGTTTGTACAAGGTTGTACAAAGTGTTTACAAGGTTGTACAAGTGTGTACAAGGTTGCACAAGTGTGTACAAGAGTGTACAATCGTGTACAAGCTTGTACAAGTGTGTACAAGGGTGTACAGGTTTGTACAAGGTTGTACAAGTGTGTACAAGGTTTTACAATTGTGTACAAGGTTGTACAAGTGTGTACAAGTTTGTACAAGTGTGTACAAGTTTGTACAAGTGTGTACAAGCTTGTACAAGTGTGTACAAGGTTGTACAAGTGTGTACATGGTTGTTCAAGTGTGTACATGTTTGTGCAAGTGTGTTTAAGTTTGTACAAGGTTGTACAAATGTGTACAAGGGTGTACAAAAGTGTACAAGGGTGCACAAGTTTGTACAAGGGTGTACAAGTGTGTACAAGCTTGTACAAGTGTGTACAAGGGTGTACAGGTTTGTACAAGGTTGTACAAATGTGTACAAGGATGTACAAGTATGTACAAGAATGTACAATTTTGTACAAGTGTGTACAAGTTTGTAAAAGGTTGTACAAGTGTGTACAAGGGTGAACAAGTGTGTACAAGGTTGTACAAGTGTGTACAAGCTTGTACAAGTGTGTACAAGGGTGTACAAGTGTGTACAAGGTTGTACAAGTTTTTACAAGGTTGTACAAGTGTGTACAAGGTTGTACAAGTGTGTACAAGGTTGTACAAGTGTGTACAAGGTTGTACAAGTGTGTACAAGGTTGTACAAGTGTGTACAAGGTTGTATAAGTGTGTACAAGGTTGAAAAAGTGTGTACAAGGTTGTACAAGTGTGTACAAGGTTGTACAAGTGTGTACAAGGTTGTACAAGTGTGTACAAAGGTGTACAAGTGTGTACAAGGTTGTACAAGTGTGTACAAGGTTGTACAAGTGTGTACAAGGTTGTACAAGTGTGTACAAGGTTGTACAAGGTTGTGCAATTGTGTACAAGGTTGTACATGTGTGTACAAGGTTGTACAAGTGTGTACAAGGTTGTACAAGTGTGTACAAGGGTGTACAAGTTTGTACAAGTGTGTACAAGTTTGTACAATTGTGTACAAGTTTGTACAAGGTTGTACAAATGTATACAAGGGTGTACAAAAGTGTACAAGGTTGTACAAGTGTGTACAAGGTTGTACAAGTGTGTACAAGGTTGTACAAGTGTGTACAAGCTTGTACAAGTGTGTACAAGGTTGTACAAGTGTGTACATGGTTGTTCAAGTGTGTACATGTTTGTACAAGTGTGTTTAAGTTTGTACAAGGTTGTACAAATGTGTACAAGGGTGTACAAAAGTGTACAAGGGTGCACAAGTTTGTACAAGGGTGTACAAGTGTGTACAAGGTTGTACAAGTTTTTACAAGGGTGTACAAGTTTGTACAAGGTTGTACAAGGTTGTACAAGTGTGTACAAGGTTGTACAAGGGTGTACAAATGTGTACAAGGATGTAAAAGTTTGTACAAGTGTGTACAAGTTTGTACAAGGTTGTACAAGTAAGTACAAGTTTGTACAAGAATGTACAAGTGTGTACAAGGTTTTACAATTGTGTAAAAGGTTGTACAAGTGTGTACAAGGTTGTACAAGCGTGTACAAGGTTGTACAAGTGTGTACAAGGTTGTACAAGTGTGTACAAGGTTGTACAAGTGTGTACAAGTTTGTACAAGTGTGTACAAGGTTGTACAAGTGTGTACAAGGTTGTACAAGTGTGTACAAGTTTGTTCAAGTGTGTACAAGTTTGTACAAGGTTGTACAAATGTGTACAAGGGTGTACAAAAGTGTACAAGGGTGCACAAGTTTGTACAAGGGTGTACAAGTGTGTACAAGCTTGTACAAGTGTGTACAAGCTTGTACAAGGGTTTACAGGTTTGTACAAGGTTGTACAAGTGTGTACAAGGGTGTACAAGTATGTACAAGAATGTACAAGTTTGTACAAGTGTGTACAAGGGTGTACAAGTATGTACAAGAATGTACAAGTTTGTACAAGTGTGTACAAGGATGTACAAATGTGTACAAGGATGTAAAAGTTTGTACAAGTGTGTACAAGTTTGTACAAGGTTGTACAAGGTTGTACAAGTGTGTACAAGGTTGTACAAGTGTGTACAAGGTTGTACAAGTGTGTACAAGGTTGTACAAGTGTGTACAAGGGTGCACAAGTGTGTACAAGGGTGTACAATCGTGTACAAGCTTGTACAATCGTGTACATGCTTGTTTCAAGTTTGTACAAGGGTTTACAGGTTTGTACAAGGTTGTACAAGTGTGTACAAGGGTGTACAAGTATGTACAAGAATGTACAAGTTTGTACAAGTGTGTACAAGGGTGTACAAATGTGTACAAGGATGTAAAAGTTTGTACAAGTGTGTACAAGTTTGTAAAAGGTTGTACAAGGTTGTACAAGTGTGTACAAGGTTGTACAAGTGTGTACAAGGTTGTACAAGTGTGTACAAGTTTGTACAAGTGTGTACAAGTTTGTACAAGGTTGTACAAATGTGTACAAGGGTGTACAAAAGTGTACAAGGGTGCACAAGTTTGTACAAGGGTGTACAAGTGTGTACAAGGGTGTACAGGTTTGTACAAGGTTGTACAAGTGTTTACAAGGTTGTACAAGTGTGTACAAGGTTGCACAAGTGTGTACAAGAGTGTACAATCGTGTACAAGCTTGTACAAGTGTGTACAAGGGTGTACAGGTTTGTACAAGGTTGTACAAGTGTGTAAAAGGTTTTACAATTGTGTACAAGGTTGTACAAGTGTGTACAAGGTTGTATAAGTGTGTACAAGTTTGTACAAGTGTGTACAAGCTTGTACAAGTGTGTACAAGGTTTTACAAGTGTGTACATGGTTGTTCAAGTGTGTACATGTTTGTACAAGTGTGTTTAAGTTTGTACAAGGTTGTACAAATGTGTACAAGGGTGTACAAAAGTGTAGAAGGGTGCACAAGTTTGTACAAGGGTGTACAAGTGTGTACAAGCTTGTACAAGTGTGTACAAGGGTGTACAGGTTTGTACAAGGTTGTACAAATGTGTACAAGGATGTACAAGTATGTACAAGAATGTACAATTTTGTACAAGTGTGTACAAGTGTGTACAAGGTTGTACAAGTGTGTACAAGGTTGTACAAGTGTGTACAAGGTTGTACAAGTGTGTACAAGCTTGTACAAGTGTGTACAAGGTTGTACAAGTGTGTACAAATGTGTACAAGGGTGTACAAAAGTGTACAAGGGTGCACAAGTTTGTACAAGGGTGTACAAGTGTGTACAAGGTTGTACAAGTTTTTACAAGGGTGTACAAGTTTGTACAAGGTTGTACAAGGTTGTACAAGTGTGTACAAGGTTGTACAAGTGTGTACAAGGGTGTACAAATGTGTACAAGGATGTAAATGTTTGTACAAGTGTGTACAAGTTTGTACAAGGTTGTACAAGTAAGTACAAGTTTGTACAAGAATGTACAAGTGTGTACAAGGTTTTACAATTGTGTAAAAGGTTGTACAAGTGTGTACAAGGTTGTACAAGCGTGTACAAGGTTGTACAAGTGTGTACAAGGTTGTACAAGTGTGTACAAGGTTGTACAAGTGTGTACAAGTTTGTTCAAGTGTGTACAAGTTTGTACAAGGTTGTACAAATGTGTACAAGGGTGTACAAAAGTGTACAAGGGTGCACAAGTTTGTACAAGGGTGTACAAGTGTGTACAAGCTTGTACAAGTGTGTACAAGCTTGTACAAGGGTTTACAGGTTTGTACAAGGTTGTACAAGTGTGTACAAGGGTGTACAAGTATGTACAAGAATGTACAAGTTTGTACAAGTGTGTACAAGGGTGTACAAGTATGTACAAGAATGTACAAGTTTGTACAAGTGTGTACAAGGATGTACAAATGTGTACAAGGATGTAAAAGTTTGTACAAGTGTGTACAAGTTTGTACAAGGTTGTACAAGGTTGTACAAGTGTGTACAAGGTTGTACAAGTGTGTACAAGGTTGTACAAGTGTGTACAAGGTTGTACAAGTGTGTACAAGGTTGTACAAGTGTGTACAAGGTTGTACAAGTGTGTACAAGGTTGTACAAGTGTGTACAAGGGTGCACAAGTGTGTACAAGGGTGTACAATCGTGTACAAGCTTGTACAATCGTGTACATGCTTGTTTCAAGTTTGTACAAGGGTTTACAGGTTTGTACAAGGTTGTACAAGTGTGTACAAGGGTGTACAAGTATGTACAAGAATGTACAAGTTTGTACAAGTGTGTACAAGGGTGTACAAATGTGTACAAGGATGTAAAAGTTTGTACAAGTGTGTACAAGTTTGTACAAGGTTGTACAAGGTTGTACAAGTGTGTACAAGCTTGTACAAGTGTGTACAAGGGTGTACAAGTGTGTACAAGGTTGTACAAGTTTTTACAAGTTTGTACAAGTGTGTACAAGGTTGTACAAGTGTGTACAAGGTTGTACAAGTGTGTACAAGGTTGTACAAGTGTGTACAAGGTTGTATAAGTGTGTACAAGGTTGAAAAAGTGTGTACAAGGTTGTACAAGTGTGTACAAGGTTGTACAAGTGTGTACAAGGTTGTACAAGTGTGTACAAAGGTGTACAAGTGTGTACAAGGTTGTACAAGTGTGTACAAGGTTGTACAAGTGTGTACAAATGTGTACAAGGGTGTACAAAAGTGTACAAGGGTGCACAAGTTTGTACAAGGGTGTACAAGTGTGTACAAGGTTGTACAAGTTTTTACAAGGGTGTACAAGTTTGTACAAGGTTGTACAAGGTTGTACAAGTGTGTACAAGGTTGTACAAGTGTGTACAAGGGTGTACAAATGTGTACAAGGATGTAAATGTTTGTACAAGTGTGTACAAGTTTGTACAAGGTTGTACAAGTAAGTACAAGTTTGTACAAGAATGTACAAGTGTGTACAAGGTTTTACAATTGTGTAAAAGGTTGTACAAGTGTGTACAAGGTTGTACAAGCGTGTACAAGGTTGTACAAGTGTGTACAAGGTTGTACAAGTGTGTACAAGGTTGTACAAGTGTGTACAAGTTTGTTCAAGTGTGTACAAGTTTGTACAAGGTTGTACAAATGTGTACAAGGGTGTACAAAAGTGTACAAGGGTGCACAAGTTTGTACAAGGGTGTACAAGTGTGTACAAGCTTGTACAAGTGTGTACAAGCTTGTACAAGGGTTTACAGGTTTGTACAAGGTTGTACAAGTGTGTACAAGGGTGTACAAGTATGTACAAGAATGTACAAGTTTGTACAAGTGTGTACAAGGGTGTACAAGTATGTACAAGAATGTACAAGTTTGTACAAGTGTGTACAAGGATGTACAAATGTGTACAAGGATGTAAAAGTTTGTACAAGTGTGTACAAGTTTGTACAAGGTTGTACAAGGTTGTACAAGTGTGTACAAGGTTGTACAAGTGTGTACACGGTTGTACAAGTGTGTACAAGGTTGTACAAGTGTGTACAAGGTTGTACAAGTGTGTACAAGGTTGTACAAGTGTGTACAAGGTTGTACAAGTGTGTACAAGGGTGCACAAGTGTGTACAAGGGTGTACAATCGTGTACAAGCTTGTACAATCGTGTACATGCTTGTTTCAAGTTTGTACAAGGGTTTACAGGTTTGTACAAGGTTGTACAAGTGTGTACAAGGGTGTACAAGTATGTACAAGAATGTACAAGTTTGTACAAGTGTGTACAAGGGTGTACAAATGTGTACAAGGATGTAAAAGTTTGTACAAGTGTGTACAAGTTTGTACAAGGTTGTACAAGGTTGTACAAGTGTGTACAAGGTTGTACAAGTGTGTACAAGGTTGTACAAGTGTGTACAAGTTTGTACAAGTGTGTACAAGCTTGTACAAGTGTGTACAAGGTTTTACAAGTGTGTACATGGTTTTTCAAGTGTGTACATGTTTGTACAAGTGTGTTTAAGTTTGTACAAGGTTGTACAAATGTGTACAAGGGTGTACAAAAGTGTACAAGGGTGCACAAGTTTGTACAAGGTTGTACAAATGTGTACAAGGATGTACAAGTATGTACAAGAATGTACAATTTTGTACAAGTGTGTACAAGTTTGTAAAAGGTTGTACAAGTGTGTACAAGGGTGAACAAGTGTGTACAAGGTTGTACAAGTGTGTACAAGCTTGTACAAGTGTGTACAAGGGTGTACAAGTGTGTACAAGGTTGTACAAGTTTTTACAAGGTTGTACAAGTGTGTACAAGGTTGTACAAGTGTGTACAAGGTTGTATAAGTGTGTACAAGGTTGAAAAAGTGTGTACAAGGTTGTACAAGTGTGTACAAGGTTGTACAAGTGTGTACAAGGTTGTACAAGTGTGTACAAGGTTGTACAAGTGTGTACAAGGTTGTACAAGTGTGTACAAAGGTGTACAAGTGTGTACAAGGTTGTACAATCGTGTACAAGGTTGTACAAGTGTGTACAAGGTTGTACAAGTGTGTACAAGGTTGTACAAGGTTGTACAATTGTGTACAAGGTTGTACATGTGTGTACAAGGTTGTACAAGTGTGTACAAGGTTGTACAAGTGTGTACAAGGGTGTACAAGTTTGTACAAGTGTGTACAAGTTTGTACAATTGTGTACAAGTTTGTACAAGGTTGTACAAATGTATACAAGGGTGTACAAAAGTGTACAAGGGTGCACAAGTTTGTACAAGGGTGTACAAGTGTGTACAAGCTTGTACAAGTGTGTACAAGCTTGTACAAGTGTGTACAAGGGTGTACAGGTTTGTACAAGGTTGTACAAGTGTTTACAAGGGTGTACAAGTATGTACAAGAATGTACAAGTTTGTACAAGTGTGTACAAGTTTGTAAAAGGTTGTACAAGTGTGTACAAGGGTGTACAAGTGTGTACAAGGGTGCACAAGTGTGTACAAGCTTGTACAAGTGTGTACAAGGGTGTACAGGTTTGTACAAGGTTGTACAAGTGTGTACAAGGATGTACAAGTATGTACAAGAATGTACAATTTTGTACAAGTGTGTACAAGTTTGTAAAAGGTTGTACAAGTGTGTGCAAGGGTGTACAAGTGTGTACAAGGTTGTACAAGTGTGTACAAGCTTGTACAAGTGTGTACAAGGGTGTACAAGTGTGTACAAGCTTGTACAAGTGTGTACAAGGGTGTACAAGTGTGTACAAGGTTGTACAAGTTTTTACAAGGTTGTACAAGTGTGTACAAGGTTGTACAAGTGTGTACAAGGTTGTACAAGTGTGTACAAGGTTGTACAAGTGTGTACAAGGTTGTATAAGTGTGTACAAGGTTGAAAAAGTGTGTACAAGGTTGTACAAGTGTGTACAAGGTTGTACAAGTGTGGACAAGGTTGTACAAGTGTGTACAAAGGTGTACAATTGTGTACAAGGTTGTACAAGTGTGTACAAGGTTGTACAAGTGTGTACAAGGTTGTACAAGTGTGTACAAGGTTGTACAAGGTTGTACAATTGTGTACAAGGTTGTACAAGTGTGTACAAGGTTGTACAAGTGTGTACAAGGTTGTACAAGTGTGTACAAGGTTGTACAAGTGAGTACAAGAGTGTACAAGTTTGTACAAGTGTGTACAAGTTTGTACAAGTGTGTACAAGTTTGTACAAGGTTGTACAAATGTATACAAGGGTGTACAAAAGTGTACAAGGGTGCACAAGTTTGTACAAGGGTGTACAAGTGTGTACAAGCTTGTACAAGTGTGTACAAGCTTGTACAAGTGTGTACAAGGGTGTACAGGTTTGTACAAGGTTGTACAAGTGTTTACAAGGGTGTACAAGTATGTACAAGAATGTACAAGTTTGTACAAGTGTGTACAAGTGTGTACAAGGTTGTACAAGTGTGTACAAGGTTGTACAAGTGTGTACAAGGTTGTACAAGTTTGTACAAGGTTGTACAAGTGTGTACAAAGGTGTACAAGTGTGTACAAGGTTGTACAAGTGTGTACAAGGTTGAACAAGTGTGTACAAGGTTGTACAAGGTTGTACAATTGTGTACAAGGTTGTACAAGTGTGTACAAGGTTGTACAAGTGTGTACAAGGGTGTACAAGTTTGTACAAGTGTGTACAAGTTTGTACAAGTGTGTACAAGTTTGTACAAGGTTGTACAAATGTATACAAGGGTGTACAAAAGTGTACAAGGGTGCACAAGTTTGTACAAGGGTATACAAGTGTGTACAAGCTTGTACAAGTGTGTACAAGCTTGTACAAGTGTGTACAAGGGTGTACAGGTTTGTACAAGGTTGTACAAGTGTTTACAAGGGTGTACAAGTATGTACAAGAATGTACAAGTTTGTACAAGTGTGTACAAGTTTGTAAAAGGTTGTACAAGTGTGTACAAGTGTGTACAAGGGTGCACAAGTGTTTACAAGCTTGTACAAGTGTGTACAAGGGTGTACAGGTTTGTACAAGGTTGTACAAGTGTGTACAAGGATGTACAAGTATGTACAAGAATGTACAATTTTGTACAAGTGTGTACAAGTTTGTAAAAGGTTGTACAAGTGTGTACAAGGGTGTACAAGTGTGTACAAGGTTGTACAAGTGTGTACAAGCTTGTACAAGTGTGTACAAGGGTGTACAAGTGTGTACAAGCTTGTACAAGTGTGTACAAGGGTGTACAAGTGTGTACAAGGTTGTACAAGTTTTTACAAGGTTGTACAAGTGTGTACAAGGTTGTACAAGTGTGTACAAGGTTGTACAAGTGTGTACAAGGTTGTACAAGTGTGTACAAGGTTGTATAAGTGTGTACAAGGTTGAAAAAGTGTGTACAAGGTTGTACAAGTGTGTACAAGGTTGTACAAGTGTGGACAAGGTTGTACAAGTGTGTACAAAGGTGTACAATTGTGTACAAGGTTGTACAAGTGTGTACAAGGTTGTACAAGTGTGTACAAGGTTTTACAAGTGTGTACAAGGTTGTACAAGGTTGTACAATTGTGTACAAGGTTGTACAAGTGTGTACAAGGTTGTACAAGTGTGTACAAGGTTGTACAAGTGTGTACAAGGTTGTACAAGTGTGTACAAGGTTGTATAAGTGTGTACAAGGTTGAAAAAGTGTGTACAAGGTTGTACAAGTGTGTACAAGGTTGTACAAGTGTGTACAAGGTTGTACAAGTGTGTACAAAGGTGTACAAGTGTGTACAAGGTTGTACAAGTGTGTACAAGGTTGTACAAGTGTGTACAAGGTTGTACAAGTGTGTACAAGGTTGTACAAGGTTGTACAATTGTGTACAAGGTTGTACATGTGTGTACAAGGTTGTACAAGTGTGTACAAGGTTGTACAAGTGTGTACAAGGGTGTACAAGTTTGTACAAGTGTGTACAAGTTTGTACAATTGTGTACAAGTTTGTACAAGGTTGTACAAATGTATACAAGGGTGTACAAAAGTGTACAAGGGTGCACAAGTTTGTACAAGGGTGTACAAGTGTGTACAAGCTTGTACAAGTGTGTACAAGCTTGTACAAGTGTGTACAAGGGTGTACAGGTTTGTACAAGGTTGTACAAGTGTTTACAAGGGTGTACAAGTATGTACAAGAATGTACAAGTTTGTACAAGTGTGTACAAGTTTGTAAAAGGTTGTACAAGTGTGTACAAGGGTGTACAAGTGTGTACAAGGGTGCACAAGTGTGTACAAGCTTGTACAAGTGTGTACAAGGGTGTACAGGTTTGTACAAGGTTGTACAAGTGTGTACAAGGATGTACAAGTATGTACAAGAATGTACAATTTTGTACAAGTGTGTACAAGTTTGTAAAAGGTTGTACAAGTGTGTGCAAGGGTGTACAAGTGTGTACAAGGTTGTACAAGTGTGTACAAGCTTGTACAAGTGTGTACAAGGGTGTACAAGTGTGTACAAGCTTGTACAAGTGTGTACAAGGGTGTACAAGTGTGTACAAGGTTGTACAAGTTTTTACAAGGTTGTACAAGTGTGTACAAGGTTGTACAAGTGTGTACAAGGTTGTACAAGTGTGTACAAGGTTGTACAAGTGTGTACAAGGTTGTATAAGTGTGTACAAGGTTGAAAAAGTGTGTACAAGGTTGTACAAGTGTGTACAAGGTTGTACAAGTGTGGACAAGGTTGTACAAGTGTGTACAAAGGTGTACAATTGTGTACAAGGTTGTACAAGTGTGTACAAGGTTGTACAAGTGTGTACAAGGTTGTACAAGTGTGTACAAGGTTGTACAAGGTTGTACAATTGTGTACAAGGTTGTACAAGTGTGTACAAGGTTGTACAAGTGTGTACAAGGTTGTACAAGTGTGTACAAGGTTGTACAAGTGAGTACAAGAGTGTACAAGTTTGTACAAGTGTGTACAAGTTTGTACAAGTGTGTACAAGTTTGTACAAGGTTGTACAAATGTATACAAGGGTGTACAAAAGTGTACAAGGGTGCACAAGTTTGTACAAGGGTGTACAAGTGTGTACAAGCTTGTACAAGTGTGTACAAGCTTGTACAAGTGTGTACAAGGGTGTACAGGTTTGTACAAGGTTGTACAAGTGTTTACAAGGGTGTACAAGTATGTACAAGAATGTACAAGTTTGTACAAGTGTGTACAAGTGTGTACAAGGTTGTACAAGTGTGTACAAGGTTGTACAAGTGTGTACAAGGTTGTACAAGTTTGTACAAGGTTGTACAAGTGTGTACAAAGGTGTACAAGTGTGTACAAGGTTGTACAAGTGTGTACAAGGTTGAACAAGTGTGTACAAGGTTGTACAAGGTTGTACAATTGTGTACAAGGTTGTACAAGTGTGTACAAGGTTGTACAAGTGTGTACAAGGGTGTACAAGTTTGTACAAGTGTGTACAAGTTTGTACAAGTGTGTACAAGTTTGTACAAGGTTGTACAAATGTATACAAGGGTGTACAAAAGTGTACAAGGGTGCACAAGTTTGTACAAGGGTATACAAGTGTGTACAAGCTTGTACAAGTGTGTACAAGCTTGTACAAGTGTGTACAAGGGTGTACAGGTTTGTACAAGGTTGTACAAGTGTTTACAAGGGTGTACAAGTATGTACAAGAATGTACAAGTTTGTACAAGTGTGTACAAGTTTGTAAAAGGTTGTACAAGTGTGTACAAGTGTGTACAAGGGTGCACAAGTGTTTACAAGCTTGTACAAGTGTGTACAAGGGTGTACAGGTTTGTACAAGGTTGTACAAGTGTGTACAAGGATGTACAAGTATGTACAAGAATGTACAATTTTGTACAAGTGTGTACAAGTTTGTAAAAGGTTGTACAAGTGTGTACAAGGGTGTACAAGTGTGTACAAGGTTGTACAAGTGTGTACAAGCTTGTACAAGTGTGTACAAGGGTGTACAAGTGTGTACAAGCTTGTACAAGTGTGTACAAGGGTGTACAAGTGTGTACAAGGTTGTACAAGTTTTTACAAGGTTGTACAAGTGTGTACAAGGTTGTACAAATGTGTACAAGGTTGTACAAGTGTGTACAAGGTTGTACAAGTGTGTACAAGGTTGTATAAGTGTGTACAAGGTTGAAAAAGTGTGTACAAGGTTGTACAAGTGTGTACAAGGTTGTACAAGTGTGGACAAGGTTGTACAAGTGTGTACAAAGGTGTACAATTGTGTACAAGGTTGTACAAGTGTGTACAAGGTTGTACAAGTGTGTACAAGGTTTTACAAGTGTGTACAAGGTTGTACAAGGTTGTACAATTGTGTACAAGGTTGTACAAGTGTGTACAAGGTTGTACAAGTGTGTACAAGGTTGTACAAGTGTGTACAAGGTTGTACAAGTGTGTACAAGGTTGTACAAGTGTGTACAAGGTTGTATAAGTGTGTACAAGGTTGAAAAAGTGTGTACAAGGTTGTACAAGTGTGTACAAGGTTGTACAAGTGTGTACAAGGTTGTACAAGTGTGTACAAAGGTGTACAAGTGTGTACAAGGTTGTACAAGTGTGTACAAGGTTGTACAAGTGTGTACAAGGTTGTACAAGTGTGTACAAGGTTGTACAAGGTTGTACAATTGTGTACAAGGTTGTACATGTGTGTACAAGGTTGTACAAGTGTGTACAAGGTTGTACAAGTGTGTACAAGGGTGTACAAGTTTGTACAAGTGTGTACAAGTTTGTACAATTGTGTACAAGTTTGTACAAGGTTGTACAAATGTATACAAGGGTGTACAAAAGTGTACAAGGGTGCACAAGTTTGTACAAGGGTGTACAAGTGTGTACAAGCTTGTACAAGTGTGTACAAGCTTGTACAAGTGTGTACAAGGGTGTACAGGTTTGTACAAGGTTGTACAAGTGTTTACAAGGGTGTACAAGTATGTACAAGAATGTACAAGTTTGTACAAGTGTGTACAAGTTTGTAAAAGGTTGTACAAGTGTGTACAAGAGTGTACAAGTGTGTACAAGGGTGCACAAGTGTGTACAAGCTTGTACAAGTGTGTACAAGGGTGTACAGGTTTGTACAAGGTTTAACAAGTGTGTACAAGGATGTACAAGTATGTACAAGAATGTACAATTTTGTACAAGTGTGTACAAGTTTGTAAAAGGTTGTACAAGTGTGTGCAAGGGTGTACAAGTGTGTACAAGGTTGTACAAGTGTGTACAAGCTTGTACAAGTGTGTACAAGGGTGTACAAGTGTGTACAAGCTTGTACAAGTGTGTACAAGGGTGTACAAGTGTGTACAAGGTTGTACAAGTTTTTACAAGGTTGTACAAGTGTGTACAAGGTTGTACAAGTGTGTACAAGGTTGTACAAGTGTGTACAAGGTTGTACAAGTGTGTACAAGGTTGTATAAGTGTGTACAAGGTTGAAAAAGTGTGTACAAGGTTGTACAAGTGTGTACAAGGTTGTACAAGTGTGGACAAGGTTGTACAAGTGTGTACAAAGGTGTACAATTGTGTACAAGGTTGTACAAGTGTGTACAAGGTTGTACAAGTGTGTACAAGGTTGTACAAGTGTGTACAAGGTTGTACAAGGTTGTACAATTGTGTACAAGGTTGTACAAGTGTGTACAAGGTTGTACAAGTGTGTACAAGGTTGTACAAGTGTGTACAAGGTTGTACAAGTGAGTACAAGAGTGTACAAGTTTGTACAAGTGTGTACAAGTTTGTACAAGTGTGTACAAGTTTGTACAAGGTTGTACAAATGTATACAAGGGTGTACAAAAGTGTACAAGGGTGCACAAGTTTGTACAAGGGTGTACAAGTGTGTACAAGCTTGTACAAGTGTGTACAAGCTTGTACAAGTGTGTACAAGGGTGTACAGGTTTGTACAAGGTTGTACAAGTGTTTACAAGGGTGTACAAGTATGTACAAGAATGTACAAGTTTGTACAAGTGTGTACAAGGTTGAACAAGTGTGTACAAGGTTGTACAAGTGTGTACAAGGTTGTACAAGTGTGTACAAGGTTGTACAAGTGTGTACAAAGGTGTACAAGTGTGTACAAGGTTGTACAAGTGTGTACAAGCTTGTACAAGTGTGTACAAGCTTGTACAAGTGTGTACAAGGGTGTACAGGTTTGTACAAGTTTGTACAAGTGTTTACAAGGTTGTACAAGTGTGTACAAGGTTGTACAAGTGTGTACAAAGGTGTACAAGTGTGTACAAGGTTGTACAAGTGTGTACAAGGTTGAACAAGTGTGTACAAGGTTGTACAAGGTTGTACAATTGTGTACAAGGTTGTACAAGTGTGGACAAGGTTGTACAAGTGTGTACAAGGGTGTACAAGTTTGTACAAGTGTTTACAAGTTTGTACAAGTGTGTACAAGTTTGTACAAGGTTGTACAAATGTATACAAGGGTGTACAAAAGTGTACAAGGGTGCACAAGTTTGTACAAGGGTGTACAAGTGTGTACAAGCTTGTACAAGTGTGTACAAGGGTGTACAGGTTTGTACAAGGTTGTACAAGTGTTTACAAGGGTGTACAAGTATGTACAAGAATGTAAATTTTGTACAAGTGTGTACAAGTTTGTAAAAGGTTGTACAAGTGTGTACAAGGGTGTACAAGTGTGTACAAGTGTGTACAAGGGTGCACAAGTGTGTACAAGGGTGTACAATCGTGTACAATCTTGTACAAGTGTGTACAAGGGTGTACAGGTTTGTACAAGGTTGTACAAGTGTGTACAAGGTTGTACAAGTGTGTACAAGGGTGTACAAGTTTGTACAAGTGTGTACAAGTTTGTACAATTGTGTACAAGTTTGTACAAGGTTGTACAAATGTATACAAGGGTGTACAAAAGTAAACAAGGGTGCACAAGTTTGTACAAGGGTGTACAAGTGTGTACAAGCTTGTACAAGTGTGTACAAGCTTGTACAAGTGTGTACAAGGGTGTACAGGTTTGTACAAGTTTGTACAAGTGTTTACAAGGGTGTACAAGTATGTACAAGAATGTACAAGTTTGTACAATTGTGTACAAGTTTGTAAAAGGTTGTACAAGTGTGTACAAGGGTGTACAAGTGTGTACAAGGGTGCACAAGTGTGTACAAGGGTGTACAATCGTGTACAAGCTTGTACAAGTGTGTTTAAGGGTGTACAGGTTTGTACAAGGTTGTACAAGTGTGTACAAGGGTGTACAAATGTGTACAAGGATGTAAAAGTTTGTACAAGTGTGTACAAGTTTGTACAAGGTTGTACAAGTAAGTACAAGTTTGTACAAGGGTGCACAAGTGTGTACAAGGTTGTACAAGTGTGTACAAGCTTGTACAAGTGTGTACAAGGTTGTACAAGTGTGTACAAGGTTGTACAAGTGTGTACAAGGTTGTACAAGTGTGTACAAGGTTGTACAAGTGTGTACAAGGTTGTACAAGTGTGTACAAGGTTGTACAAGTGTGTACATGGTTGTACAAGTGTGTACAAGGTTGTACAAGTGTGTACAAGGTTGTACAAGTGTGTACAAGGTTGTACAAGTGTGTACAAGGTTGTACAAGTTTGTACAAGGTTGTACAAGTGTGTACAAGGTTGTATAAGTGTGTACAAAGGTATACAAGTGTGTACAAGGTTGTACAAGTGTGTACAAGGTTGTACAAGTGTGTACATGGTTGTACAAAGTTGTACAATTGTGTACAAGGTTGTACAAGTGTGTACAAGGTTGTACAATGTGTACAAGGGTGTACAAGTTTGTACAAGTGTGTACAAGTTTGTACAAGTGTGTACAAGTTTGTACAAGGTTGTACAAATGTATACAAGGGTGTAAAAAAGTGTACAAGGGTGCACAAGTTTGTACAAGGGTGTACAAGTGTGTACAAGCTTGTACAAGTGTGTACAAGCTTGTACAAGTGTGTACAAGGGTGTACAGGTTTGTACAAGGTTGTACAAGTGTTTACAAGGGTGTACAAAAGAATGTACAAGTTTGTACAAGTGTGTACAAGTTTGTAAAAGGTTGTACAAGTGTGTACAAGGTTGTACAAGTGTGTACAAGGTTGTACCATAGTGTACAAGGTTGTACAAGTGTGTACAAAGGTGTACAAGTGTGTACAAGGTTGTACAAGTGTGTACAAAGTTGTACAAGTGTGTACATGGTTGTACAAGGTTTTACAATTGTGTACAAGGTTGTACAAGTGTGTACAAGGTTGTACAAGTGTGTACAAGGTTGTACAAGTTTGTACAAGTGTGTACAAGTTTGTACAAGTGTGTACAAGTTTGTACAAGGTTGTACAAATGTACACAAGGGTGTACAAAAGTGTACAAGGGTGCACAAGTTTGTACAAGGTTGTACAAGTGTGTACAAGTTTGTACAAGGTTGTACAAGTGTGTACAAGTTTGTACAAAGTTGTACAAACGTGTACAAGTGTGTACAAGGAAGTACAAGTGTGTACAAGGGTGCACAAGTGTGTACAAGGGTGTACAATCGTGTACAAGCTTGTACAAGTGTGTTTAAGGGTGTACAGGTTTGTACAAGGTTGTACAAGTGTGTACAAGGGTGTACAAATGTGTACAAGGATGTAAAAGTTTGTACAAGTGTGTACAAGTTTGTACAAGGTTGTACAAGTAAGTACAAGTTTGTACAAGGGTGCACAAGTGTGTACAAGGTTGTACAAGTGTGTACAAGCTTGTACAAGTGTGTACAAGGTTGTACAAGTGTGTACAAGGTTGTACAAGTGTGTACAAGGTTGTACAAGTGTGTACAAGGTTGTACAAGTGTGTACAAGGTTGTACAAGTGTGTACAAGGTTGTACAAGTGTGTACATGGTTGTACAAGTGTGTACAAGGTTGTACAAGTGTGTACAAGGTTGTACAAGTGTGTACAAGGGTGCACAAGTGTGTACAAGGGTGTACAATCGTGTACAAGCTTGTACAAGTTTTTACAAGGTTGTACAAGTGTGTACAAGGTTGTACAAGTGTGTACAAGGTTGTACAAGTGTGTACAAGGTTGTACAAGTGTGTACAAGGTTGTACAAGTGTGTACAAGGTTGTATAAGTGTGTACAAAGGTGTACAAGTGTGTACAAGGTTGTACAAGTGTGTACAAGGTTGTACAAGTGTGTACATGGTTGTACAAAGTTGTACAATTGTGTACAAGGTTGTACAAGTGTGTACAAGGTTGTACAATGTGTACAAGGGTGTACAAGTTTGTACAAGTGTGTACAAGTTTGTACAAGTGTGTACAAGTTTGTACAAGGTTGTACAAATGTATACAAGGGTGTACAAAAGTGTACAAGGGTGCACAAGTTTGTACAAGGGTGTACAAGTGTGTACAAGCTTGTACAAGTGTGTACAAGCTTGTACAAGTGTGTACAAGGGTGTACAGGTTTGTACAAGGTTGTACAAGTGTTTACAAGGGTGTACAAAAGAATGTACAAGTTTGTACAAGTGTGCACAAGTTTGTAAAAGGTTGTACAAGTGTGTACAAGGTTGTACAAGTGTGTACAAGGTTGTACCATAGTGTACAAGGTTGTACAAGTGTGTACAAAGGTGTACAAGTGTGTACAAGGTTGTACAAGTGTGTACAAAGTTGTACAAGTGTGTACATGGTTGTACAAGGTTTTACAATTGTGTACAAGGTTGTACAAGTGTGTACAAGGTTGTACTAGTGTGTACAAGGGTGTACAAGTTTGTACAAGTGTGTACAAGTTTGTACAAGTGTGTACAAGTTTGTACAAGGTTGTACAAATGTACACAAGGGTGTACAAAAGTGTACAAGGGTGCACAAGTTTGTACAAGGTTGTACAAGTGTGTACAAGTTTGTACAAGGTTGTACAAGTGTGTACAAGTTTGTACAAGGTTGTACAAACGTGTACAATTGTGTACAAGGTTGTACAAGTGTGTACAAGGTTGTACAAGTGTGTACAAGGTTGTACAAGTGTGTACAAGGTTGTACAAGTGTGTACAAGGTTGTACAAGTGTGTACAAGGTTGTACAAGTGTGTACAAGGTTGTACAAGTGTGTACAAGGTTGTACAAGTGTGTACAAGGTTGTACAAGTGTGTACAAGGGTGCACAAGTGTGTACAAGGGTGTACAGTCGTGTACAAGCTTGTACAAGTGTGTACAAGGGTGTACAAGTGTGTACAAGCTTGTACAAGTGTGTACAAGGGTGTACAAGTGTGTACAAGGTTGTACAAGTTTTTACAAGGTTGTACAAGTGTGTACAAGGTTGTACAAGTGTGTACAAGGTTGTACAAGTGTGTACAAGGTTGTACAAGTGTGTACAAGGTTGTATAAGTGTGTACAAGGTTGAAAAAGTGTGTACAAGGTTGTACAAGTGTGTACAAGGTTGTACAAGTGTGGACAAGGTTGTACAAGTGTGTACAAAGGTGTACAATTGTGTACAAGGTTGTACAAGTGTGTAAAAGGTTGTACAAGTGTGTACAAGGTTGTACAAGTGTGTACAAGGTTGTACAAGGTTGTACAATTGTGTACAAGGTTGTACAAGTGTGTACAATGTTGTACAAGTGTGTACAAGGTTGTACAAGTGTGTACAAGGTTGTACAAGTGAGTACAAGAGTGTACAAGTTTGTAAAAGTGTGTACAAGTTTGTACAAGTGTGTACAAGTTTGTACAAGGTTGTACAAATGTATACAAGGGTGTACAAAAGTGTACAAGGGTGCACAAGTTTGTACAAGGGTGTACAAGTGTGTACAAGCTTGTACAAGTGTGTACAAGCTTGTACAAGTGTGTACAAGGGTGTACAGGTTTGTACAAGGTTGTACAAGTGTTTACAAGGGTGTACAAGTATGTACAAGAATGTACAAGTTTGTACAAGTGTGTACAAGTGTGTACAAGGTTGTACAAGTGTGTACAAGGTTGTACAAGTGTGTACAAGGTTGTACAAGTGTGTACAAGGTTGTACAAGTGTGTACAATGGTGTACAAGTGTGTACAAGGTTGTACAAGTGTGTACAAGGTTGAACAAGTGTGTACAAGGTTGTACAAGGTTGTACAATTGTGTACAAGGTTGTACAAGTGTGTACAAGGTTGTACAAGTGTGTACAAGGGTGTACAAGTTTGTACAAGTGTGTACAAGTTTGTACAAGTGTGTACAAGTTTGTACAAGGTTGTACAAATGTATACAAGGGTGTACAAAAGTGTACAAGGGTGCACAAGTTTGTACAAGGGTATACAAGTGTGTACAAGCTTGTACAAGTGTGTACAAGCTTGTACAAGTGTGTACAAGGGTGTACAGGTTTGTACAAGGTTGTACAAGTGTGTACAAGGGTGTACAGGTTTGTACAAGGTTGTACAAGTGTTTACAAGGGTGTACAAGTATGTACAAGAATGTACAAGTTTGTACAAGTGTGTACAAGTTTGTAAAAGGTTGTACAAGTGTGTACAAGGGTGTACAAGTGTGTACAAGGGTGCACAAGTGTTTACAAGCTTGTACAAGTGTGTACAAGGGTGTACAGGTTTGTACAAGGTTGTACAAGTGTGTACAAGGATGTACAAGTATGTACAAGAATGTACAATTTTGTACAAGTGTGTACAAGTTTGTAAAAGGTTGTACAAGTGTGTACAAGGGTGTACAAGTGTGTACAAGGTTGTACAAGTGTGTACAAGAATGTACAAGTTTGTACAAGTGTGTACAAGTGTGTACAAGGTTGTACAAGTGTGTACAAGGTTGTACAAGTGTGTACAAGGTTGTACAAGTGTGTACAAGGTTGTACAAGTGTGTACAAAGGTGTACAAGTGTGTACAAGGTTGTACAAGTGTGTACAAGGTTGAACACGTGTGTACAAGGTTGTACAAGGTTGTACAATTGTGTACAAGGTTGTACAAGTGTGGACAAGGTTGTACAAGTGTGTACAAGGGTGTACAAGTTTGTACAAGTGTTTACAAGTTTGTACAAGTGTGTACAAGTTTGTACAAGGTTGTACAAATGTATACAAGGGTGTACAAAAGTGTACAAGGGTGCACAAGTTTGTACAAGGGTGTACAAGTGTGTACAAGCTTGTACAAGTGTGTACAAGGGTGTACAGGTTTGTACAAGGTTGTACAAGTGTTTACAAGGGTGTACAAGTATGTACAAGAATGTAAAAGTTTGTACAAGTGTGTACAAGTTTGTAAAAGGTTGTACAAGTGTGTACAAGGGTGTACAAGTGTGTACAAGTGTGTACAAGGGTGCACAAGTGTGTACAAGGGTGTACAATCGTGTACAATCTTGTACAAGTGTGTACAAGGGTGTACAGGTTTGTACAAGGTTGTACAAGTGTGTACAAGGTTGTACAAGTGTGTACAAGGGTGTACAAGTTTGTACAAGTGTGTACAAGTTTGTACAATTGTGTACAAGTTTGTACAAGGTTGTACAAATGTATACAAGGGTGTACAAAAGTAAACAAGGGTGCACAAGTTTGTACAAGGGTGTACAAGTGTGTACAAGCTTGTACAAGTGTGTACAAGCTTGTACAAGTGTGTACAAGGGTGTACAGGTTTGTACAAGTTTGTACAAGTGTTTACAAGGGTGTACAAGTATGTACAAGAATGTACAAGTTTGTACAATTGTGTACAAGTTTGTAAAAGGTTGTACAAGTGTGTACAAGGGTGTACAAGTGTGTACAAGGGTGCACAAGTGTGTACAAGGGTGTACAATCGTGTACAAGCTTGTACAAGTGTGTTTAAGGGTGTACAGGTTTGTACAAGGTTGTACAAGTGTGTACAAGGGTGTACAAATGTGTACAAGGATGTAAAAGTTTGTACAAGTGTGTACAAGTTTGTACAAGGTTGTACAAGTAAGTACAAGTTTGTACAAGGGTGCACAAGTGTGTACAAGGTTGTACAAGTGTGTACAAGCTTGTACAAGTGTGTACAAGCTTGTACAAGTGTGTACAAGGTTGTACAAGTGTGTACAAGGTTGTACAAGTGTGTACAAGGTTGTACAAGTGTGTACAAGGTTGTACAAGTGTGTACAAGGTTGTACAAGTGTGTACAAGGTTGTACAAGTGTGTACAAGGTTGTACAAGTGTGTACAAGGTTGTACAAGTGTGTACATGGTTGTACAAGTGTGTACAAGGTTGTACAAGTGTGTACAAGGTTGTACAAGTGTGTACAAGGTTGTACAAGTGTGTACAAGGTTGTACAAGTTTGTACAAGGTTGTACAAGTGTGTACAAGGTTGTATAAGTGTGTACAAAGGTGTACAAGTGTGTACAAGGTTGTACAAGTGTGTACAAGGTTGTACAAGTGTGTACATGGTTGTACAAAGTTGTACAATTGTGTACAAGGTTGTACAAGTGTGTACAAGGTTGTACAATGTGTACAAGGGTGTACAAGTTTGTACAAGTGTGTACAAGTTTGTACAAGTGTGTACAAGTTTGTACAAGGTTGTACAAATGTATACAAGGGTGTACAAAAGTGTACAAGGGTGCACAAGTTTGTACAAGGGTGTACAAGTGTGTACAAGCTTGTACAAGTGTGTACAAGCTTGTACAAGTGTGTACAAGGGTGTACAGGTTTGTACAAGGTTGTACAAGTGTTTACAAGGGTGTACAAAAGAATGTACAAGTTTGTAAAGTGTGTACAAGTTTGTAAAAGGTTGTACAAGTGTGTACAAGGTTGTACAAGTGTGTACAAGGTTGTACCATAGTGTACAAGGTTGTACAAGTGTGTACAAAGGTGTACAAGTGTGTACAAGGTTGTACAAGTGTGTACAAAGTTGTACAAGTGTGTACATGGTTGTACAAGGTTTTACAATTGTGTACAAGGTTGTACAAGTGTGTACAAGGTTGTACAAGTGTGTACAAGGGTGTACAAGTTTGTACAAGTGTGTACAAGTTTGTACAAGTGTGTACAAGTTTGTACAAGGTTGTACAAATGTACACAAGGGTGTACAAAAGTGTACAAGGGTGCACAAGTTTGTACAAGGTTGTACAAGTGTGTACAAGTTTGTACAAGGTTGTACAAGTGTGTACAAGTTTGTACAAGGTTGTACAAACGTGTACAAGTGTGTACAAGGAAGTACAAGTGTGTACAAGGGTGCACAAGTGTGTACAAGGGTGTACAATCGTGTACAAGCTTGTACAAGTGTGTTTAAGGGTGTACAGGTTTGTACAAGGTTGTACAAGTGTGTACAAGGGTGTACAAATGTGTACAAGGATGTAAAAGTTTGTACAAGTGTGTACAAGTTTGTACAAGGTTGTACAAGTAAGTACAAGTTTGTACAAGGGTGCACAAGTGTGTACAAGGTTGTACAAGTGTGTACAAGCTTGTACAAGTGTGTACAAGGTTGTACAAGTGTGTACAAGGTTGTACAAGTGTGTACAAGGTTGTACAAGTGTGTACAAGGTTGTACAAGTGTGTACAAGGTTGTACAAGTGTGTACATGGTTGTACAAGTGTGTACAAGGTTGTACAAGTGTGTACAAGGTTGTACAAGTGTGTACAAGGGTGCACAAGTGTGTACAAGGGTGTACAATCGTGTACAAGCTTGTACAAGTTTTTACAAGGTTGTACAAGTGTGTACAAGGTTGTACAAGTGTGTACAAGGTTGTACAAGTGTGTACAAGGTTGTACAAGTGTGTACAAGGTTGTACAAGTGTGTACAAGGTTGTATAAGTGTGTACAAAGGTGTACAAGTGTGTACAAGGTTGTACAAGTGTGTACAAGGTTGTACAAGTGTGTACATGGTTGTACAAAGTTGTACAATTGTGTACAAGGTTGTACAAGTGTGTACAAGGTTGTACAATGTGTACAAGGGTGTAAAAGTTTGTACAAGTGTGTACAAGTTTGTACAAGTGTGTACAAGTTTGTACAAGGTTGTACAAATGTATACAAGGGTGTACAAAAGTGTACAAGGGTGCACAAGTTTGTACAAGGGTGTACAAGTGTGTACAAGCTTGTACAAGTGTGTACAAGCTTGTACAAGTGTGTACAAGGGTGTACAGGTTTGTACAAGGTTGTACAAGTGTTTACAAGGGTGTACAAAAGAATGTACAAGTTTGTACAAGTGTGCACAAGTTTGTAAAAGGTTGTACAAGTGTGTACAAGGTTGTACAAGTGTGTACAAGGTTGTACCATAGTGTACAAGGTTGTACAAGTGTGTACAAAGGTGTACAAGTGTGTACAAGGTTGTACAAGTGTGTACAAAGTTGTACAAGTGTGTACATGGTTGTACAAGGTTTTACAATTGTGTACAAGGTTGTACAAGTGTGTACAAGGTTGTACAAGTGTGTACAAGGGTGTACAAGTTTGTACAAGTGTGTACAAGTTTGTACAAGTGTGTACAAGTTTGTACAAGGTTGTACAAATGTACACAAGGGTGTACAAAAGTGTACAAGGGTGCACAAGTTTGTACAAGGTTGTACAAGTGTGTACAAGTTTGTACAAGGTTGTACAAGTGTGTACAAGTTTGTACAAGGTTGTACAAACGTGTACAATTGTGTACAAGGTTGTACAAGTGTGTACAAGGTTGTACAAGTGTGTACAAGGTTGTACAAGTGTGTACAAGGTTGTACAAGTGTGTACAAGGTTGTACAAGTGTGTACAAGGTTGTACAAGTGTGTACAAGGTTGTACAAGTGTGTACAAGGTTGTACAAGTGTGTACAAGGTTGTACAAGTGTGTACAAGGGTGCACAAGTGTGTACAAGGGTGTACAGTCGTGTACAAGCTTGTACAAGTGTGTACAAGGGTGTACAAGTGTGTACAAGCTTGTACAAGTGTGTACAAGGGTGTACAAGTGTGTACAAGGTTGTACAAGTTTTTACAAGGTTGTACAAGTGTGTACAAGGTTGTACAAGTGTGTACAAGGTTGTACAAGTGTGTACAAGGTTGTACAAGTGTGTACAAGGTTGTATAAGTGTGTACAAGGTTGAAAAAGTGTGTACAAGGTTGTACAAGTGTGTACAAGGTTGTACAAGTGTGGACAAGGTTGTACAAGTGTGTACAAAGGTGTACAATTGTGTACAAGGTTGTACAAGTGTGTACAAGGTTGTACAAGTGTGTACAAGGTTGTACAAGTGTGTACAAGGTTGTACAAGGTTGTACAATTGTGTACAAGGTTGTACAAGTGTGTACAATGTTGTACAAGTGTGTACAAGGTTGTACAAGTGTGTACAAGGTTGTACAAGTGAGTACAAGAGTGTACAAGTTTGTACAAGTGTGTACAAGTTTGTACAAGTGTGTACAAGTTTGTACAAGGTTGTACAAATGTATACAAGGGTGTACAAAAGTGTACAAGGGTGCACAAGTTTGTACAAGGGTGTACAAGTGTGTACAAGCTTGTACAAGTGTGTACAAGCTTGTACAAGTGTGTACAAGGGTGTACAGGTTTGTACAAGGTTGTACAAGTGTTTACAAGGGTGTACAAGTATGTACAAGAATGTACAAGTTTGTACAAGTGTGTACAAGTGTAAACAAGGTTGTACAAGTGTGTACAAGGTTGTACAAGTGTGTACAAGGTTGTACAAGTGTGTACAAGGTTGTACAAGTGTGTACAAAGGTGTACAAGTGTGTACAAGGTTGTACAAGTGTGTACAAGGTTGAACAAGTGTGTACAAGGTTGTACAAGGTTGTACAATTGGGTACAAGGTTGTACAAGTGTGTACAAGGTTGTACAAGTGTGTACAAGGGTGTACAAGTTTGTACAAGTGTGTACAAGTTTGTACAAGTGTGTACAAGTTTGTACAAGGTTGTACAAATGTATACAAGGGTGTACAAAAGTGTACAAGGTAGCACAAGTTTGTACAAGGGTGTACAAGTGTGTACAAGCTTGTACAAGTGTGTACAAGCTTGTACAAGTGTGTACAAGGGTGTACAGGTTTGTACAAGGTTGTACAAGTGTTTACAAGGGTGTACAAGTATGTACAAGAATGTACTAGTTTGTACAAGTGTGTACAAGTTTGTAAAAGGTTGTACAAGTGTGTACAAGGGTGTACAAGTGTGTACAAGGGTGCACAAGTGTTTACAAGCTTGTACAAGGGTTTACAGGTTTGTACAAGGTTGTACAAGTGTGTACAAGGGTGTACAAGTATGTACAAGAATGTACAAGTTTGTACAAGTGTGTACAAGGGTGTACAAGTATGTACAAGAATGTACAAGTTTGTACAAGTGTGTACAAGGATGTACAAATGTGTACAAGGATGTAAAAGTTTGTACAAGTGTGTACAAGGTTGTACAAGTGTGTACAAGGTTGTACAAGTGTGTACAAGGTTGTACAAGTGTGTACAAGGTTGTACAAGTGTGTACAAGGGTGCACAAGTGTGTACAAGGTTGTACAATCGTGTACAAGCTTGTACAATCGTGTACATGCTTGTTTCAAGTTTGTACAAGGGTTTACAGGTTTGTACAAGGTTGTACAAGTGTGTACAAGGGTGTACAAGTATGTACAAGAATGTACAAGTTTGTACAAGTGTGTACAAGGGTGTACAAATGTGTACAAGGATGTAAAAGTTTGTACAAGTGTGTACAAGTTTGTACAAGGTTGTACAAGGTTGTACAAGTGTGTACAAGGTTGTACAAGTGTGTACAAGGTTGTACAAGTGTGTACAAGTTTGTACAAGTGTGTACAAGTTTGTACAACGTTGTACAAATGTGTACAAGGGTGTACAAAAGTGTACAAGGGTGCACAAGTTTGTACAAGGGTGTACAAGTGTGTACAAGGGTGTACAGGTTTGTACAAGGTTGTACAAGTGTTTACAAGGTTGTACAAGTGTGTACAAGGTTGCACAAGTGTGTACAAGAGTGTACAATCGTGTACAAGCTTGTACAAATGTGTACAAGGGTGTACAGGTTTGTACAAGGTTGTACAAGTGTGTACAAGGTTTTACAATTGTGTACAAGGTTGTACAAGTGTGTACAAGGTTTTACAAGTGTGTACAAGTTTGTACAAGTGTGTACAAGCTTGTACAAGTGTGTACAAGGTTTTACAAGTGTGTACATGGTTTTTCAAGTGTGTACATGTTTGTACAAGTGTGTTTAAGTTTGTACAAGGTTGTACAAATGTGTACAAGGGTGTACAAAAGTGTACAAGGGTGCACAAGTTTGTACAAGGGTGTACAAGTGTGTACAAGCTTGTACAAGTGTGTACAAGGGTGTACAGGTTTGTACAAGGTTGTACAAATGTGTACAAGGATGTACAAGTATGTACAAGAATGTACAATTTTGTACAAGTGTGTACAAGTTTGTAAAAGGTTGTACAAGTGTGTACAAGGGTGAACAAGTGTGTACAATTTTGTACAAGTGTGTACAAGCTTGTACAAGTGTGTACAAGTGTGTACAAGCTTGTACAAGTGTGTACAAGGGTGTACAAGTGTGTACAAGGTTGTACAAGTTTTTACAAGGTTGTACAAGTGTGTACAAGGTTGTACAAGTGTGTACAAGGTTGTACAAGTGTGTACAAGGTTGTACAAGTGTGTACAAGGTTGTATAAGTGTGTACAAGGTTGAAAAAGTGTGTACAAGGTTGTACAAGTGTGTACAAGGGTGTACAAGTATGTACAAGAATGTACAAGTTTGTACAAGGGTGTACAAGTGTGTACAAGCTTGTACAAGTGTGTACAAGCTTGTACAAGTGTGTACAAGGGTGTACAGGTTTGTACAAGGTTGTACAAGTGTTTACAAGGGTGTACAAGTATGTACAAGAATGTACTAGTTTGTACAAGTGTGTACAAGTTTGTAAAAGGTTGTACAAGTGTGTACAAGGGTGTACAAGTGTGTACAAGGGTGCACAAGTGTTTACAAGCTTGTACAAGGGTTTACAGGTTTGTACAAGGTTGTACAAGTGTGTACAAGGGTGTACAAGTATGTACAAGAATGTACAAGTTTGTACAAGTGTGTACAAGGGTGTACAAGTATGTACAAGAATGTACAAGTTTGTACAAGTGTGTACAAGGATGTACAAATGTGTACAAGGATGTAAAAGTTTGTACAAGTGTGTACAAGGTTGTACAAGTGTGTACAAGGTTGTACAAGTGTGTACAAGGTTGTACAAGTGTGTACAAGGTTGTACAAGTGTGTACAAGGGTGCACAAGTGTGTACAAGGTTGTACAATCGTGTACAAGCTTGTACAATCGTGTACATGCTTGTTTCAAGTTTGTACAAGGGTTTACAGGTTTGTACAAGGTTGTACAAGTGTGTACAAGGGTGTACAAGTATGTACAAGAATGTACAAGTTTGTACAAGTGTGTACAAGGGTGTACAAATGTGTACAAGGATGTAAAAGTTTGTACAAGTGTGTACAAGTTTGTACAAGGTTGTACAAGGTTGTACAAGTGTGTACAAGGTTGTACAAGTGTGTACAAGGTTGTACAAGTGTGTACAAGTTTGTACAAGTGTGTACAAGTTTGTACAACGTTGTACAAATGTGTACAAGGGTGTACAAAAGTGTACAAGGGTGCACAAGTTTGTACAAGGGTGTACAAGTGTGTACAAGGGTGTACAGGTTTGTACAAGGTTGTACAAGTGTTTACAAGGTTGTACAAGTGTGTACAAGGTTGCACAAGTGTGTACAAGAGTGTACAATCGTGTACAAGCTTGTACAAATGTGTACAAGGGTGTACAGGTTTGTACAAGGTTGTACAAGTGTGTACAAGGTTTTACAATTGTGTACAAGGTTGTACAAGTGTGTACAAGGTTTTACAAGTGTGTACAAGTTTGTACAAGTGTGTACAAGCTTGTACAAGTGTGTACAAGGTTTTACAAGTGTGTACATGGTTTTTCAAGTGTGTACATGTTTGTACAAGTGTGTTTAAGTTTGTACAAGGTTGTACAAATGTGTACAAGGGTGTACAAAAGTGTACAAGGGTGCACAAGTTTGTACAAGGGTGTACAAGTGTGTACAAGCTTGTACAAGTGTGTACAAGGGTGTACAGGTTTGTACAAGGTTGTACAAATGTGTACAAGGATGTACAAGTATGTACAAGAATGTACAATTTTGTACAAGTGTGTACAAGTTTGTAAAAGGTTGTACAAGTGTGTACAAGGGTGAACAAGTGTGTACAATTTTGTACAAGTGTGTACAAGCTTGTACAAGTGTGTACAAGGGTGTACAAGTGTGTACAAGGTTGTACAAGTGTGTACAAGGTTGTACAAGTGTGTACAAGGTTGTACAAGTGTGTACAAGGTTGTATAAGTGTGTACAAGGTTGAAAAAGTGTGTACAAGGTTGTACAAGTGTGTACAAGGTTGTACAAGTGTGTACAAGGTTGTACAAGTGTGTACAAAGGTGTACAAGTGTGTACAAGGTTGTACAAGTGTGTACAAGGTTGTACAAGTGTGTACAAGGTTGTACAAGTGTGTACAAGGTTGTACAAGGTTGTACAATTGTGTACAAGGTTGTACATGTGTGTACAAGGTTGTACAAGTGTGTACAAGGTTGTACAAGTGTGTACAAGGGTGTACAAGTTTGTACAAGTGTGTACAAGTTTGTACAATTGTGTACAAGTTTGTACAAGGTTGTACAAATGTATACAAGGGTGTACAAAAGTGTACAAGGGTGCACAAGTTTGTACAAGGGTGTACAAGTGTGTACAAGGGTGTACAGGTTTGTACAAGGTTGTACAAGTGTTTACAAGGGTGTACAAGTATGTACAAGAATGTACAAGTTTGTACAAGTGTGTACAAGTTTGTAAAAGGTTGTACAAGTGTGTACAAGGGTGTACAAGTGTGTACAAGGGTGCACAAGTGTGTACAAGCTTGTACAAGTGTGTACAAGGGTGTACAGGTTTGTACAAGGTTGTACAAGTGTGTACAAGGATGTACAAGTATGTACAAGAATGTACAATTTTGTACAAGTGTGTACAAGTTTGTAAAAGGTTGTACAAGTGTGTGCAAGGGTGTACAAGTGTGTACAAGGTTGTACAAGTGTGTACAAGCTTGTACAAGTGTGTACAAGGGTGTACAAGTGTGTACAAGCTTGTACAAGTGTGTACAAGGGTGTACAAGTGTGTACAAGGTTGTACAAGTTTTTACAAGGTTGTACAAGTGTGTACAAGGTTGTACAAGTGTGTACAAGGTTGTACAAGTGTGTACAAGGTTGTACAAGTGTGTACAAGGTTGTATAAGTGTGTACAAGGTTGAAAAAGTGTGTACAAGGTTGTACAAGTGCGTACAAGGTTGTACAAGTGTGGAAAAGGTTGTACAAGTGTGTACAAAGGTGTACAATTGTGTACAAGGTTGTACAAGTGTGTACAAGGTTGTACAATTGTGTACAAGGTTGTACAAGTGTGTACAAGGTTGTACAAGTGTGTACAAGGTTGTACAAGTGTGTACAAGGTTGTACAAGGTTGTACAATTGTGTACAAGGTTGTACAAGTGTGTACAAGGTTGTACAAGTGTGTACAAGGTTGTACAAGTGTGTACAAGGTTGTACAAGTGAGTACAAGAGTGTACAAGTTTGTACAAGTGTGTACAAGTTTGTACAAGTGTGTACAAGTTTGTACAAGGTTGTACAAATGTATACAAGGGTGTACAAAAGTGTACAAGGGTGCACAAGTTTGTACAAGGGTGTACAAGTGTGTACAAGCTTGTACAAGTGTGTACAAGCTTGTACAAGTGTGTACAAGGGTGTACAGGTTTGTACAAGGTTGTACAAGTGTTTACAAGGGTGTACAAGTATGTACAAGAATGTACAAGTTTGTACAAGTGTGTACAAGTGTGTACAAGGTTGTACAAGTGTGTACAAGGTTGTACAAGTGTGTACAAGGTTGTACAAGTGTGTACAAGGTTGTACAAGTGTGTACAAAGGTGTACAAGTGTGTACAAGGTTGTACAAGTGTGTACAAGGTTGAACAAGTGTGTACAAGGTTGTACAAGGTTGTACAATTGTGTACAAGGTTGTACAAGTGTGTACAAGGTTGTACAAGTGTGTACAAGGGTGTACAAGTTTGTACAAGTGTGTACAAGTTTGTACAAGTGTGTACAAGTTTGTACAAGGTTGTACAAATGTATACAAGGGTGTACAAAAGTGTACAAGGGTGCACAAGTTTGTACAAGGGTGTACAAGTGTGTACAAGCTTGTACAAGTGTGTACAAGCTTGTACAAGTGTGTACAAGGGTGTACAGGTTTGTACAAGGTTGTACAAGTGTTTACAAGGGTGTACAAGTATGTACAAGAATGTACAAGTTTGTACAAGTGTGTACAAGTTTGTAAAAGGTTGTACAAGTGTGTACAAGGGTGTACAAGTGTGTACAAGGGTGCACAAGTGTTTACAAGCTTGTACAAGTGTGTACAAGGGTGTACAGGTTTGTACAAGGTTGTACAAGTGTGTACAAGGATGTACAAGTATGTACAAGAATGTACAATTTTGTACAAGTGTGTACAAGTTTGTAAAAGGTTGTACAAGTGTGTACAAGGGTGTACAAGTGTGTACAAGGTTGTACAAGTGTGTACAAGCTTGTACAAGTGTGTACAAGGGTGTACAAGTGTGTACAAGCTTGTACAAGTGTGTACAAGGGTGTACAAGTGTGTACAAGGTTGTACAAGTTTTTACAAGGTTGTACAAGTGTGTACAAGGTTGTACAAGTGTGTACAAGGTTGTACAAGTGTGTACAAGGTTGTACAAGTGTGTACAAGGTTGTATAAGTGTGTACAAGGTTGAAAAAGTGTGTACAAGGTTGTACAAGTGTGTACAAGGTTGTACAAGTGTGGACAAGGTTGTACAAGTGTGTACAAAGGTGTACAATTGTGTACAAGGTTGTACAAGTGTGTACAAGGTTGTACAAGTGTGTACAAGGTTGTACAAGTGTGTACAAGGTTGTACAAGGTTGTACAATTGTGTACAAGGTTGTACAAGTGTGTACAAGGTTGTACAAGTGTGTACAAGGTTGTACAAGTGTGTACAAGGTTGTACAAGTGAGTACAAGGGTGTACAAGTTTGTACAAGTGTGTACAAGTTTGTACAAGTGTGTACAAGTTTGTACAAGGTTGTACAAATGTATACAAGGGTGTACAAAAGTGTACAAGGGTGCATAAGTTTGTACAAGGGTGTACAAGTGTGTACAAGCTTGTACAAGTGTGTACAAGCTTGTACAAGTGTGTACAAGGGTGTACAGGTTTGTACAAGGTTGTACAAGTGTTTACAAGGGTGTACAAGTATGTACAAGAATGTACAAGTTTGTACAAGTGTGTACAAGTGTGTACAAGGTTGTACAAGTGTGTACAAGGTTGTACAAGTGTGTACAAGGTTGTACAAGTGTGTACAAGGTTGTACAAGTGTGTACAAAGGTGTACAAGTGTGTACAAGGTTGTACAAGTGTGTACAAGGTTGAACAAGTGTGTACAAGGTTGTACAAGGTTGTACAATTGTGTACAAGGTTGTACAAGTGTGGACAAGGTTGTACAAGTGTGTACAAGGGTGTACAAGTTTGTACAAGTGTTTACAAGTTTGTACAAGTGTGTACAAGTTTGTACAAGGTTGTACAAATGTATACAAGGGTGTACAAAAGTGTACAAGGGTGTACAAAAGTGTACAAGGGTGCACAAGTTTGTACAAGGGTGTACAAGTGTGTACAAGCTTGTACAAGTGTGTACAAGGGTGTACAGGTTTGTACAAGGTTGTACAAGTGTTTACAAGGGTGTACAAGTATGTACAAGAATGTAAAAGTTTGTACAAGTGTGTACAAGTTTGTAAAAGGTTGTACAAGTGTGTACAAGGGTGTACAAGTGTGTACAAGTGTGTACAAGGGTGCACAAGTGTGTACAAGGGTGTACAATCGTGTACAATCTTGTACAAGTGTGTACAAGGGTGTACAGGTTTGTACAAGGTTGTACAAGTGTGTACAAGGTTGTACAAGTGTGTACAAGGGTGTACAAGTTTGTACAAGTGTGTACAAGTTTGTACAATTGTGTACAAGTTTGTACAAGGTTGTACAAATGTATACAAGGGTGTACAAAAGTAAACAAGGGTGCACAAGTTTGTACAAGGGTGTACAAGTGTGTACAAGCTTGTACAAGTGTGTACAAGCTTGTACAAGTGTGTACAAGCTTGTACAAGTGTGTACAAGGGTGTACAGGTTTGTACAAGTTTGTACAAGTGTTTACAAGGGTGTACAAGTATGTACAAGAATGTACAAGTTTGTACAATTGTGTACAAGTTTGTAAAAGGTTGTACAAGTGTGTACAAGGGTGTACAAGTGTGTACAAGGGTGCACAAGTGTGTACAAGGGTGTACAATCGTGTACAAGCTTGTACAAGTGTGTTTAAGGGTGTACAGGTTTGTACAAGGTTGTACAAGTGTGTACAAGGGTGTACAAATGTGTACAAGGATGTAAAAGTTTGTACAAGTGTGTACAAGTTTGTACAAGGTTGTACAAGTAAGTACAAGTTTGTACAAGGGTGCACAAGTGTGTACAAGGTTGTACAAGTGTGTACAAGCTTGTACAAGTGTGTACAAGGTTGTACAAGTGTGTACAAGGTTGTACAAGTGTGTACAAGGTTGTACAAGTGTGTACAAGGTTGTACAAGTGTGTACAAGGTTGTACAAGTGTGTACAAGGTTGTACAAGTGTGTACATGGTTGTACAAGTGTGTACAAGGTTGTACAAGTGTGTACAAGGTTGTACAAGTGTGTACAAGGGTGCACAAGTGTGTACAAGGGTGTACAATCGTGTACAAGCTTGTACAAGTTTTTACAAGGTTGTACAAGTGTGTACAAGGTTGTACAAGTGTGTACAAGGTTGTAAAAGTGTGTACAAGGTTGTACAAGTGTGTACAAGGTTGTACAAGTGTGTACAAGGTTGTATAAGTGTGTACAAAGGTGTACAAGTGTGTACAAGGTTGTACAAGTGTGTACAAGGTTGTACAAGTGTGTACATGGTTGTACAAAGTTGTACAATTGTGTACAAGGTTGTACAAGTGTGTACAAGGTTGTACAATGTGTACAAGTGTGTACAAGTTTGTACAAGTGTGTACAAGTTTGTACAAGTGTGTACAAGTTTGTACAAGGTTGTACAAATGTATACAAGGGTGTACAAAAGTGTACAAGGGTGCACAAGTTTGTACAAGGGTGTACAAGTGTGTACAAGCTTGTACAAGTGTGTACAAGCTTGTACAAGTGTGTACAAGGGTGTACAGGTTTGTACAAGGTTGTACAAGTGTTTACAAGGGTGTACAAAAGAATGTACAAGTTTGTACAAGTGTGTACAAGTTTGTAAAAGGTTGTACAAGTGTGTACAAGGTTGTACAAGTGTGTACAAGGTTGTACCATAGTGTACAAGGTTGTACAAGTGTGTACAAAGGTGTACAAGTGTGTACAAGGTTGTACAAGTGTGTACAAAGTTGTACAAGTGTGTACATGGTTGTACAAGGTTTTACAATTGTGTACAAGGTTGTACAAGTGTGTACAAGGTTGTACAAGTGTGTACAAGGATGTACAAGTTTGTACAAGTGTGTACAAGCTTGTACAAGTGTGTACAAGTTTGTACAAGGTTGTACAAATGTACACAAGGGTGTACAAAAGTGTACAAGGGTGCACAAGTTTGTACAAGGTTGTACAAGTGTGTACAAGTTTGTACAAGGTTGTACAAGTGTGTACAAGTTTGTACAAGGTTGTACAAACGTATACAATTGTGTACAAGGTTGTACAAGTGTGTACAAGGTTGTACAAGTGTGTACAAGGTTGTACAAGTGTGTACAAGGTTGTACAAGTGTGTACAAGGTTGTACAAGTGTGTACAAGGTTGTACAAGTGTGTACAAGGTTGTACAAGTGTGTACAAGGTTGTACAAGTGTGTACAAGGTTGTACAAGTGTGTACAAGGGTGCACAAGTGTGTACAAGGGTGTACAAGCTTGTACAAGTGTGTACAAGGGTGTACAAGTGTGTACAAGCTTGTACAAGTGTGTACAAGGGTGTACAAGTGTGTACAAGGTTGTACAAGTTTTTACAAGGTTGTACAAGTGTGTACAAGGTTGTACAAGTGTGTACAAGGTTGTACAAGTGTGTACAAGGTTGTACAAGTGTGTACAAGGTTGTATAAGTGTGTACAAGGTTGAAAAAGTGTGTACAAGGTTGTACAAGTGTGTACAAGGTTGTACAAGTGTGGACAAGGTTGTACAAGTGTGTACAAAGGTGTACAATTGTGTACAAGGTTGTACAAGTGTGTACAAGGTTGTACAAGTGTGTACAAGGTTGTACAAGTGTGTACAAGGTTGTACAAGGTTGTACAATTGTGTACAAGGTTGTACAAGTGTGTACAAGGTTGTACAAGTGTGTACAAGGTTGTACAAGTGTGTACAAGGTTGTACAAGTGAGTACAAGAGTGTACAAGTTTGTACAAGTGTGTACAAGTTTGTACAAGTGTGTACAAGTTTGTACAAGGTTGTACAAATGTATACAAGGGTGTACAAAAGTGTACAAGGGTGCACAAGTTTGTACAAGGGTGTACAAGGGTGCACAAGTTTGTACAAGGGTGTACAAGTGTGTACAAGCTTGTACAAGTGTGTACAAGCTTGTACAAGTGTGTACAAGGGTGTACAGGTTTGTACAAGGTTGTACAAGTGTTTACAAGGGTGTACAAGTATGTACAAGAATGTACAAGTTTGTACAAGTGTGTACAAGTGTGTACAAGGTTGTACAAGTGTGTACAAGGTTGTACAAGTGTGTACAAGGTTGTACAAGTGTGTACAAGGTTGTACAAGTGTGTACAAAGGTGTACAAGTGTGTACAAGGTTGTACAAGTGTGTACAAGGTTGAACAAGTGTGTACAAGGTTGTACAAAGTTGTACAATTGTGTACAAGGTTGTACAAGTGTCTACAAGGTTGTACAAGTGTGTACAAGGGTGTACAAGTTTGTACAAGTGTGTACAAGTTTGTACAAGTGTGTACAAGTTTGTACAAGTGTGTACAAGTTTGTACAAGGTTGTACAAATGTATACAAGGGTGTACAAAAGTGTACAAGGGTGCACAAGTTTGTACAAGGGTGTACAAGTGTGTACAAGCTTGTACAAGTGTGTACAAGCTTGTACAAGTGTGTACAAGGGTGTACAGGTTTGTACAAGGTTGTACAAGTGTTTACAAGGGTGTACAAGTATGTACAAGAATGTACAAGTTTGTACAAGTGTGTACAAGTTTGTAAAAGGTTGTACAAGTGTGTACAAGGGTGTACAAGTGTGTACAAGGGTGCACAAGTGTTTACAAGCTTGTACAAGTGTGTACAAGGGTGTACAGGTTTGTACAAGGTTGTACAAGTGTGTACAAGGATGTACAAGTATGTACAAGAATGTACAATTTTGTACAAGTGTGTACAAGTTTGTAAAAGGTTGTACAAGTGTGTACAAGGGTGTACAAGTGTGTACAAGGTTGTACAAGTGTGTACAATTTGTACAAGTGTGTACAAGGGTGTACAAGTGTGTACAAGCTTGTACAAGTGTGTACAAGGGTGTACAAGTGTGTACAAGGTTGTACAAGTGTGTACAAGGTTGTACAAGTGTGTACAAGGTTGTACAAGTGTGTACAAGGTTGTACAAGTGTGTACAAGGTTGTTTAAGTGTGTACAAGGTTGAAAAAGTGTGTACAAGGTTGTACAAGTGTGTACAAGGTTGTACAAGTGTGAACAAGGTTGTACAAGTGTGTACAAAGGTGTACAATTGTGTACAAGGTTGTACAAGTGTGTACAAGGTTGTACAAGTGTGTACAAGGTTGTACAAGTGTGTACAAGGTTGTACAAGGTTGTACAATTGTGTACAAGGTTGTACAAGTGTGTACAAGGGTGTACAAGTTTGTACAAGTGTGTACAAGTTTGTACAAGTGTGTACAAGTTTGTACAAGGTTGTACAAATGTATACAAGGGTGTACAAACGTGTACAAGGGTGCACAAGTTTGTACAAGGGTGTACAAGTGTGTACAAGCTTGTACAAGTGTGTACAAGATTGTACAAGTGTGTACAAGGGTGTACAGGTTTGTACAAGGTTGTACAAGTGTTTACAAGGGTGTACAAGTATGTACAAGAATGTACAAGTTTGTACAAGTGTGTACAAGTTTGTAAAAGGTTGTACAAGTGTGTACAAGGGTGTACAAGTGTGTACAAGGGTGCACAAGTGTTTACAAGCTTGTACAAGTGTGTACATGGTTGTACAAAGTTGTACAATTGTGTACAAGGTTGTACAAGTGTGTACAAGGTTGTACAATGTGTACAAGTGTGTACAAGTTTGTACAAGTGTGTACAAGTTTGTACAAGTGTGTACAAGTTTGTACAAGGTTGTACAAATGTATACAAGGGTGTACAAAAGTGTACAAGGGTGCACAAGTTTGTACAAGGGTGTACAAGTGTGTACAAGCTTGTACAAGTGTGTACAAGCTTGTACAAGTGTGTACAAGGGTGTACAGGTTTGTACAAGGTTGTACAAGTGTTTACAAGGGTGTACAAAAGAATGTACAAGTTTGTACAAGTGTGTACAAGTTTGTAAAAGGTTGTACAAGTGTGTACAAGGTTGTACAAGTGTGTACAAGGTTGTACCATAGTGTACAAGGTTGTACAAGTGTGTACAAAGGTGTACAAGTGTGTACAAGGTTGTACAAGTGTGTACAAAGTTGTACAAGTGTGTACATGGTTGTACAAGGTTTTACAATTGTGTACAAGGTTGTACAAGTGTGTACAAGGTTGTACAAGTGTGTACAAGGGTGTACAAGTTTGTACAAGTGTGTACAAGCTTGTACAAGTGTGTACAAGTTTGTACAAGGTTGTACAAATGTACACAAGGGTGTACAAAAGTGTACAAGGGTGCACAAGTTTGTACAAGGTTGTACAAGTGTGTACAAGTTTGTACAAGGTTGTACAAGTGTGTACAAGTTTGTACAAGGTTGTACAAACGTATACAATTGTGTACAAGGTTGTACAAGTGTGTACAAGGTTGTACAAGTGTGTACAAGGTTGTACAAGTGTGTACAAGGTTGTACAAGTGTGTACAAGGTTGTACAAGTGTGTACAAGGTTGTACAAGTGTGTACAAGGTTGTACAAGTGTGTACAAGGTTGTACAAGTGTGTACAAGGGTGCACAAGTGTGTACAAGGGTGTACAATCGTGTACAAGCTTGTACAAGTGTGTACAAGGGTGTACAAGTGTGTACAAGCTTGTACAAGTGTGTACAAGGGTGTACAAGTGTGTACAAGGTTGTACAAGTTTTTACAAGGTTGTACAAGTGTGTACAAGGTTGTACAAGTGTGTACAAGGTTGTACAAGTGTGTACAAGGTTGTACAAGTGTGTACAAGGTTGTATAAGTGTGTACAAGGTTGAAAAAGTGTGTACAAGGTTGTACAAGTGTGTACAAGGTTGTACAAGTGTGGACAAGGTTGTACAAGTGTGTACAAGGGTGTACAAATGTGTACAAGGATGTAAAAGTTTGTACAAGTGTGTACAAGTTTGTACAAGGTTGTACAAGTAAGTACAAGTTTGTACAAGGGTGCACAAGTGTGTACAAGGTTGTACAAGTGTGTACAAGGGTGTACAGGTTTGTACAAGGTTGTACAAGTGTTTACAAGGGTGTACAAGTATGTACAAGAATGTACAAGTTTGTACAAGTGTGTACAAGTGTGTACAAGGTTGTACAAGTGTGTACAAGGTTGTACAAGTGTGTACAAGGTTGTACAAGTGTGTACAAGGTTGTACAAGTGTGTACAAAGGTGTACAAGTGTGTACAAGGTTGTACAAGTGTGTACAAGGTTGAACAAGTGTGTACAAGGTTGTACAAGGTTGTACAATTGTGTACAAGGTTGTACAAGTGTGTACAAGGTTGTACAAGTGTGTACAAGGGTGTACAAGTTTGTACAAGTGTGTACAAGTTTGTACAAGTGTGTACAAGTTTGTACAAGGTTGTACAAATGTATACAAGGGTGTACAAAAGTGTACAAGGGTGCACAAGTTTGTACAAGGGTGTACAAGTGTGTACAAGCTTGTACAAGTGTGTACAAGCTTGTACAAGTGTGTACAAGGGTGTACAGGTTTGTACAAGGTTGTACAAGTGTTTACAAGGGTGTACAAGTATGTACAAGAATGTACAAGTTTGTACAAGTGTGTACAAGTTTGTAAAAGGTTGTACAAGTGTGTACAAGGGTGTACAAGTGTGTACAAGGGTGCACAAGTGTTTACAAGCTTGTACAAGTGTGTACAAGGGTGTACAGGTTTGTACAAGGTTGTACAAGTGTGTACAAGGATGTACAAGTATGTACAAGAATGTACAATTTTGTACAAGTGTGTACAAGTTTGTAAAAGGTTGTACAAGTGTGTACAAGGGTGTACAAGTGTGTACAAGGTTGTACAAGTGTGTACAATTTGTACAAGTGTGTACAAGGGTGTACAAGTGTGTACAAGCTTGTACAAGTGTGTACAAGGGTGTACAAGTGTGTACAAGGTTGTACAAGTTTTTACAAGGTTGTACAAGTGTGTACAAGGTTGTACAAGTGTGTACAAGGTTGTACAAGTGTGTACAAGGTTGTACAAGTGTGTACAAGGTTGTATAAGTGTGTACAAGGTTGAAAAAGTGTGTACAAGGTTGTACAAGTGTGTACAAGGTTGTACAAGTGTGAACAAGGTTGTACAAGTGTGTACAAAGGTGTACAATTGTGTACAAGGTTGTACAAGTGTGTACAAGGTTGTACAAGTGTGTACAAGGTTGTACAAGTGTGTACAAGGTTGTACAAGGTTGTACAATTGTGTACAAGGTTGTACAAGTGTGTACAAGGGTGTACAAGTTTGTACAAGTGTGTACAAGTTTGTACAAGTGTGTACAAGTTTGTACAAGGTTGTACAAATGTATACAAGGGTGTACAAACGTGTACAAGGGTGCACAAGTTTGTACAAGGGTGTACAAGTGTGTACAAGCTTGTACAAGTGTGTACAAGATTGTACAAGTGTGTACAAGGGTGTACAGGTTTGTACAAGGTTGTACAAGTGTTTACAAGGGTGTACAAGTATGTACAAGAATGTACAAGTTTGTACAAGTGTGTACAAGTTTGTAAAAGGTTGTACAAGTGTGTACAAGGGTGTACAAGTGTGTACAAGGGTGCACAAGTGTTTACAAGCTTGTACAAGTGTGTACATGGTTGTACAAAGTTGTACAATTGTGTACAAGGTTGTACAAGTGTGTACAAGGTTGTACAATGTGTACAAGTGTGTACAAGTTTGTACAAGTGTGTACAAGTTTGTACAAGTGTGTACAAGTTTGTACAAGGTTGTACAAATGTATACAAGGGTGTACAAAAGTGTACAAGGGTGCACAAGTTTGTACAAGGGTGTACAAGTGTGTACAAGCTTGTACAAGTGTGTACAAGCTTGTACAAGTGTGTACAAGGGTGTACAGGTTTGTACAAGGTTGTACAAGTGTTTACAAGGGTGTACAAAAGAATGTACAAGTTTGTACAAGTGTGTACAAGTTTGTAAAAGGTTGTACAAGTGTGTACAAGGTTGTACAAGTGTGTACAAGGTTGTACCATAGTGTACAAGGTTGTACAAGTGTGTACAAAGGTGTACAAGTGTGTACAAGGTTGTACAAGTGTGTACAAAGTTGTACAAGTGTGTACATGGTTGTACAAGGTTTTACAATTGTGTACAAGGTTGTACAAGTGTGTACAAGGTTGTACAAGTGTGTACAAGGGTGTACAAGTTTGTACAAGTGTGTACAAGCTTGTACAAGTGTGTACAAGTTTGTACAAGGTTGTACAAATGTACACAAGGGTGTACAAAAGTGTACAAGGGTGCACAAGTTTGTACAAGGTTGTACAAGTGTGTACAAGTTTGTACAAGGTTGTACAAGTGTGTACAAGTTTGTACAAGGTTGTACAAACGTATACAATTGTGTACAAGGTTGTACAAGTGTGTACAAGGTTGTACAAGTGTGTACAAGGTTGTACAAGTGTGTACAAGGTTGTACAAGTGTGTACAAGGTTGTACAAGTGTGTACAAGGTTGTACAAGTGTGTACAAGGTTGTACAAGTGTGTACAAGGTTGTACAAGTGTGTACAAGGGTGCACAAGTGTGTACAAGGGTGTACAATCGTGTACAAGCTTGTACAAGTGTGTACAAGGGTGTACAAGTGTGTACAAGCTTGTACAAGTGTGTACAAGGGTGTACAAGTGTGTACAAGGTTGTACAAGTTTTTACAAGGTTGTACAAGTGTGTACAAGGTTGTACAAGTGTGTACAAGGTTGTACAAGTGTGTACAAGGTTGTACAAGTGTGTACAAGGTTGTATAAGTGTGTACAAGGTTGAAAAAGTGTGTACAAGGTTGTACAAGTGTGTACAAGGTTGTACAAGTGTGGACAAGGTTGTACAAGTGTGTACAAGGGTGTACAAATGTGTACAAGGATGTAAAAGTTTGTACAAGTGTCTACAAGTTTGTACAAGGTTGTACAAGTAAGTACAAGTTTGTACAAGGGTGCACAAGTGTGTACAAGGTTGTACAAGTGTGTACAAGCTTGTACAAGTGTGTACAAGGTTGTACAAGTGTGTACAAGGTTGTACAAGTGTGTACAAGGTTGTACAAGTGTGTACAAGGTTGTACAAGTGTGTACAAGGTTGTACAAGTGTGTACAAGGTTGTACAAGTGTGTACATGGTTGTACAAGTGTGTACAAGGTTGTACAAGTGTGTACAAGGTTGTACAAGTGTGTACAAGGGTGCACAAGTGTGTACAAGGGTGTACAATCGTGTACAAGCTTGTACAAGTTTTTACAAGGTTGTACAAGTGTGTACAAGGTTGTACAAGTGTGTACAAGGTTGTACAAGTGTGTACAAGGTTGTACAAGTGTGTACAAGGTTGTACAAGTGTGTACAAGGTTGTATAAGTGTGTACAAAGGTGTACAAGTGTGTACAAGGTTGTACAAGTGTGTACAAGGTTGTACAAGTGTGTACATGGTTGTACAAAGTTGTACAATTGTGTACAAGGTTGTACAAGTGTGTACAAGGTTGTACAATGTGTACAAGTGTGTACAAGTTTGTACAAGTGTGTACAAGTTTGTACAAGTGTGTACAAGTTTGTACAAGGTTGTACAAATGTATACAAGGGTGTACAAAAGTGTACAAGGGTGCACAAGTTTGTACAAGGGTGTACAAGTGTGTACAAGCTTGTACAAGTGTGTACAAGCTTGTACAAGTGTGTACAAGGGTGTACAGGTTTGTACAAGGTTGTACAAGTGTTTACAAGGGTGTACAAAAGAATGTACAAGTTTGTACAAGTGTGTACAAGTTTGTAAAAGGTTGTACAAGTGTGTACAAGGTTGTACAAGTGTGTACAAGGTTGTACCATAGTGTACAAGGTTGTACAAGTGTGTACAAAGGTGTACAAGTGTGTACAAGGTTGTACAAGTGTGTACAAAGTTGTACAAGTGTGTACATGGTTGTACAAGGTTTTACAATTGTGTACAAGGTTGTACAAGTGTGTACAAGGTTGTACAAGTGTGTACAAGGGTGTACAAGTTTGTACAAGTGTGTACAAGCTTGTACAAGTGTGTACAAGTTTGTACAAGGTTGTACAAATGTACACAAGGGTGTACAAAAGTGTACAAGGGTGCACAAGTTTGTAAAGGTTGTACAAGTGTGTACAAGTTTGTACAAGGTTGTACAAGTGTGTACAAGTTTGTACAAGGTTGTACAAACGTATACAATTGTGTACAAGGTTGTACAAGTGTGTACAAGGTTGTACAAGTGTGTACAAGGTTGTACAAGTGTGTACAAGGTTGTACAAGTGTGTACAAGGTTGTACAAGTGTGTACAAGGTTGTACAAGTGTGTACAAGGTTGTACAAGTGTGTACAAGGTTGTACAAGTGTGTACAAGGTTGTACAAGTGTGTACAAGGTTGTACAAGTGTGTACAAGGTTGTACAAGAGTGTACAAGTTTGTACAAGTGTGTACAAGTTTGTACAAGTGTGTACAAGTTTGTACAAGGTTGTACAAATGTATACAAGGGTGTACAAAAGTGTACAAGGGTGCACAAGTTTGTACAAGGGTGTACAAGTGTGTACAAGCTTGTACAAGTGTGTACAAGCTTGTACAAGTGTGTACAAGGGTGTACAGGTTTGTACAAGGTTGTACAAGTGTTTACAAGGGTGTACAAGTATGTACAAGAATGTACAAGTTTGTACAAGTGTGTACAAGTGTGTACAAGGTTGTACAAGTGTGTACAAGGTTGTACAAGTGTGTACAAGGTTGTACAAGTGTGTACAAGGTTGTACAAGTGTGTACAAAGGTGTACAAGTGTGTACAAGGTTGTACAAGTGTGTACAAGGTTGAACAAGTGTGTACAAGGTTGTACAAGGTTGTACAATTGTGTACAAGGTTGTACAAGTGTGTACAAGGTTGTACAAGTGTGTACAAGGGTGTACAAGTTTGTACAAGTGTGTACAAGTTTGTACAAGTGTGTACAAGTTTGTACAAGGTTGTACAAATGTATACAAGGGTGTACAAAAGTGTACAAGGGTGCACAAGTTTGTACAATGGTGTACAAGTGTGTACAAGCTTGTACAAGTGTGTACAAGCTTGTACAAGTGTGTACAAGGGTGTACAGGTTTGTACAAGGTTGTACAAGTGTTTACAAGGGTGTACAAGTATGTACAAGAATGTACAAGTTTGTACAAGTGTGTACAAGTTTGTAAAAGGTTGTACAAGTGTGTACAAGGGTGTACAAGTGTGTACAAGGGTGCACAAGTGTTTACAAGCTTGTACAAGTGTGTACAAGGGTGTACAGGTTTGTACAAGGTTGTACAAGTGTGTACAAGGATGTACAAGTATGTACAAGAATGTACAATTTTGTACAAGTGTGTACAAGTTTGTAAAAGGTTGTACAAGTGTGTACAAGGGTGTACAAGTGTGTACAAGGTTGTACAAGTGTGTACAATTTGTACAAGTGTGTACAAGGGTGTACAAGTGTGTACAAGCTTGTACAAGTGTGTACAAGGGTGTACAAGTGTGTACAAGGTTGTACAAGTTTTTACAAGGTTGTACAAGTGTGTACAAGGTTGTACAAGTGTGTACAAGGTTGTACAAGTGTGTACAAGGTTGTACAAGTGTGTACAAGGTTGTATAAGTGTGTACAAGGTTGAAAAAGTGTGTACAAGGTTGTACAAGTGTGTACAAGGTTGTACAAGTGTGAACAAGGTTGTACAAGTGTGTACAAAGGTGTACAATTGTGTACAAGGTTGTACAAGTGTGTACAAGGTTGTACAAGTGTGTACAAGGTTGTACAAGTGTGTACAAGGTTGTACAAGTGTGTACAAGGTTGTACAAGGTTGTACAATTGTTTACAAGGTTGTACAAGTGTGTACAAGGGTGTACAAGTTTGTACAAGTGTGTACAAGTTTGTACAAGTGTGTACAAGTTTGTACAAGGTTGTACAAATGTATACAAGGGTGTACAAAAGTGTACAAGGGTGCACAAGTTTGTACAAGGGTGTACAAGTGTGTACAAGCTTGTACAAGTGTGTACAAGATTGTACAAGTGTGTACAAGGGTGTACAGGTTTGTACAAGGTTGTACAAGTGTTTACAAGGGTGTACAAGTATGTACAAGAATGTACAAGTTTGTACAAGTGTGTACAAGTTTGTAAAAGGTTGTACAAGTGTGTACAAGGGTGTACAAGTGTGTACAAGGGTGCACAAGTGTTTACAAGCTTGTACAAGTGTGTACATGGTTGTACAAAGTTGTACAATTGTGTACAAGGTTGTACAAGTGTGTACAAGGTTGTACAATGTGTACAAGTGTGTACAAGTTTGTACAAGTGTGTACAAGTTTGTACAAGTGTGTACAAGTTTGTACAAGGTTGTACAAATGTATACAAGGGTGTACAAAAGTGTACAAGGGTGCACAAGTTTGTACAAGGGTGTACAAGTGTGTACAAGCTTGTACAAGTGTGTACAAGCTTGTACAAGTGTGTACAAGGGTGTACAGGTTTGTACAAGGTTGTACAAGTGTTTACAAGGGTGTACAAAAGAATGTACAAGTTTGTACAAGTGTGTACAAGTTTGTAAAAGGTTGTACAAGTGTGTACAAGGTTGTACAAGTGTGTACAAGGTTGTACCATAGTGTACAAGGTTGTACAAGTGTGTACAAAGGTGTACAAGTGTGTACAAGGTTGTACAAGTGTGTACAAAGTTGTACAAGTGTGTACATGGTTGTACAAGGTTTTACAATTGTGTACAAGGTTGTACAAGTGTGTACAAGGTTGTACAAGTGTGTACAAGGGTGTACAAGTTTGTACAAGTGTGTACAAGCTTGTACAAGTGTGTACAAGTTTGTACAAGGTTGTACAAATGTACACAAGGGTGTACAAAAGTGTACAAGGGTGCACAAGTTTGTACAAGGTTGTACAAGTGTGTACAAGTTTGTACAAGTGTGTACAAGTTTGTACAAGGTTGTACAAATGTATACAAGGGTGTACAAAAGTGTACAAGGGTGCACAAGTTTGTACAAGGGTGTACAAGTGTGTACAAGCTTGTACAAGTGTGTACAAGCTTGTACAAGTGTGTACAAGGGTGTACAGGTTTGTACAAGGTTGTACAAGTGTTTACAAGGGTGTACAAGTATGTACAAGAATGTACAAGTTTGTACAAGTGTGTACAAGTTTGTAAAAGGTTGTACAAGTGTGTACAAGGGTGTACAAGTGTGTACAAGGGTGCACAAGTGTTTACAAGCTTGTACAAGTGTGTACAAGGGTGTACAGGTTTGTACAAGGTTGTACAAGTGTGTACAAGGATGTACAAGTATGTACAAGAATGTACAATTTTGTACAAGTGTGTACAAGTTTGTAAAAGGTTGTACAAGTGTGTACAAGGGTGTACAAGTGTGTACAAGGTTGTACAAGTGTGTACAATTTGTACAAGTGTGTACAAGGGTGTACAAGTGTGTACAAGCTTGTACAAGTGTGTACAAGGGTGTACAAGTGTGTACAAGGTTGTACAAGTTTTTACAAGGTTGTACAAGTGTGTACAAGGTTGTACAAGTGTGTACAAGGTTGTACAAGTGTGTACAAGGTTGTACAAGTGTGTACAAGGTTGTATAAGTGTGTACAAGGTTGAAAAAGTGTGTACAAGGTTGTACAAGTGTGTACAAGGTTGTACAAGTGTGAACAAGGTTGTACAAGTGTGTACAAAGGTGTACAATTGTGTACAAGGTTGTACAAGTGTGTACAAGGTTGTACAAGTGTGTACAAGGTTGTACAAGTGTGTACAAGGTTGTACAAGTGTGTACAAGGTTGTACAAGGTTGTACAATTGTGTACAAGGTTGTACAAGTGTGTACAAGGGTGTACAAGTTTGTACAAGTGTGTACAAGTTTGTACAAGTGTGTACAAGTTTGTACAAGGTTGTACAAATGTATACAAGGGTGTACAAAAGTGTACAAGGGTGCACAAGTTTGTACAAGGGTGTACAAGTGTGTACAAGCTTGTACAAGTGTGTACAAGATTGTACAAGTGTGTACAAGGGTGTACAGGTTTGTACAAGGTTGTACAAGTGTTTACAAGGGTGTACAAGTATGTACAAGAATGTACAAGTTTGTACAAGTGTGTACAAGTTTGTAAAAGGTTGTACAAGTGTGTACAAGGGTGTACAAGTGTGTACAAGGGTGCACAAGTGTTTACAAGCTTGTACAAGTGTGTACATGGTTGTACAAAGTTGTACAATTGTGTACAAGGTTGTACAAGTGTGTACAAGGTTGTACAATGTGTACAAGTGTGTACAAGTTTGTACAAGTGTGTACAAGTTTGTACAAGTGTGTACAAGTTTGTACAAGGTTGTACAAATGTATACAAGGGTGTACAAAAGTGTACAAGGGTGCACAAGTTTGTACAAGGGTGTACAAGTGTGTACAAGCTTGTACAAGTGTGTACAAGCTTGTACAAGTGTGTACAAGGGTGTACAGGTTTGTACAAGGTTGTACAAGTGTTTACAAGGGTGTACAAAAGAATGTACAAGTTTGTACAAGTGTGTACAAGTTTGTAAAAGGTTGTACAAGTGTGTACAAGGTTGTACAAGTGTGTACAAGGTTGTACCATAGTGTACAAGGTTGTACAAGTGTGTACAAAGGTGTACAAGTGTGTACAAGGTTGTGAAAGTGTGTACAAAGTTGTACAAGTGTGTACATGGTTGTACAAGGTTTTACAATTGTGTACAAGGTTGTACAAGTGTGTACAAGGTTGTACAAGTGTGTACAAGGGTGTACAAGTTTGTACAAGTGTGTACAAGCTTGTACAAGTGTGTACAAGTTTGTACAAGGTTGTACAAATGTACACAAGGGTGTACAAAAGTGTACAAGGGTGCACAAGTTTGTACAAGGTTGTACAAGTGTGTACAAGTTTGTACAAGGTTGTACAAGTGTGTACAAGTTTGTACAAGGTTGTACAAACGTATACAATTGTGTACAAGGTTGTACAAGTGTGTACAAGGTTGTACAAGTGTGTACAAGGTTGTACAAGTGTGTACAAGGTTGTACAAGTGTGTACAAGGTTGTACAAGTGTGTACAAGGTTGTACAAGTGTGTACAAGGTTGTACAAGTGTGTACAAGGGTGCACAAGTGTGTACAAGGGTGTACAATCGTGTACAAGCTTGTACAAGTGTGTACAAGGGTGTACAAGTGTGTACAAGCTTGTACAAGTGTGTACAAGGGTGTACAAGTGTGTACAAGGTTGTACAAGTTTTTACAAGGTTGTACAAGTGTGTACAAGGTTGTACAAGTGTGTACAAGGTTGTACAAGTGTGTACAAGGTTGTACAAGTGTGTACAAGGTTGTATAAGTGTGTACAAGGTTGAAAAAGTGTGTACAAGGTTGTACAAGTGTGTACAAGGTTGTACAAGTGTGGACAAGGTTGTACAAGTGTGTACAAAGGTGTACAATTGTGTACAAGGTTGTACAAGTGTGTACAAGGTTGTACAAGTGTGTACAAGGTTGTACAAGTGTGTACAAGGTTGTACAAGTGTGTACAAGTATGTACAAGGTTGTACAATTGTGTACAAGGTTGTACAAGTGTGTACAAGGTTGTACAAGTGTGTACAAGGTTGTACAAGTGTGTACAAGGTTGTACAAGTGAGTACAAGAGTGTACAAGTTTGTACAAGTGTGTACAAGTTTGTACAAGTGTGTACAAGTTTGTACAAGGTTGTACAAATGTATACAAGGGTGTACAAAAGTGTACAAGGGTGCACAAGTTTGTACAAGGGTGTACAAGTGTGTACAAGCTTGTACAAGTGTGTACAAGCTTGTACAAGTGTGTACAAGGGTGTACAGGTTTGTACAAGGTTGTACAAGTGTTTACAAGGGTGTACAAGTATGTACAAGAATGTACAAGTTTGTACAAGTGTGTACAAGTGTGTACAAGGTTGTACAAGTGTGTACAAGGTTGTACAAGTGTGTACAAGGTTGTACAAGTGTGTACAAGGTTGTACAAGTGTGTACAAAGGTGTACAAGTGTGTACAAGGTTGTACAAGTGTGTACAAGGTTGAACAAGTGTGTACAAGGTTGTACAAGGTTGTACAATTGTGTACAAGGTTGTACAAGTGTGTACAAGGTTGTACAAGTGTGTACAAGGGTGTACAAGTTTGTACAAGTGTGTACAAGTTTGTACAAGTGTGTACAAGTTTGTACAAGGTTGTACAAATGTATACAAGGGTGTACAAAAGTGTACAAGGGTGCACAAGTTTGTACAAGGGTGTACAAGTGTGTACAAGCTTGTACAAATGTGTACAAGCTTGTACAAGTGTGTACAAGGGTGTACAGGTTTGTACAAGGTTGTACAAGTGTTTACAAGGGTGTACAAGTATGTACAAGAATGTACAAGTTTGTACAAGTGTGTACAAGTTTGTAAAAGGTTGTACAAGTGTGTACAAGGGTGTACAAGTGTGTACAAGGGTGCACAAGTGTTTACAAGCTTGTACAAGTGTGTACAAGGGTGTACAGGTTTGTACAAGGTTGTACAAGTGTGTACAAGGATGTACAAGTATGTACAAGAATGTACAATTTTGTACAAGTGTGTACAAGTTTGTAAAAGGTTGTACAAGTGTGTACAAGGGTGTACAAGTGTGTACAAGGTTGTACAAGTGTGTACAATTTGTACAAGTGTGTACAAGGGTGTACAAGTGTGTACAAGCTTGTACAAGTGTGTACAAGGGTGTACAAGTGTGTACAAGGTTGTACAAGTTTTTACAAGGTTGTACAAGTGTGTACAAGGTTGTACAAGTGTGTACAAGGTTGTACAAGTGTGTACAAGGTTGTACAAGTGTGTACAAGGTTGTATAAGTGTGTACAAGGTTGAAAAAGTGTGTACAAGGTTGTACAAGTGTGTACAAGGTTGTACAAGTGTGAACAAGGTTGTACAAGTGTGTACAAAGGTGTACAATTGTGTACAAGGTTGTACAAGTGTGTACAAGGTTGTACAAGGTTGTACAATTGTGTACAAGGTTGTACAAGTGTGTACAAGGTTGTACAAGTGTGTACAAGGGTGTACAAGTTTGTACAAGTGTGTACAAGTTTGTACAAGTGTGTACAAGTTTGTACAAGGTTGTACAAATGTATACAAGGGTGTACAAAAGTGTACAAGGGTGCACAAGTTTGTACAAGGGTGTACAAGTGTGTACAAGCTTGTACAAGTGTGTACAAGCTTGTACAAGTGTGTACAAGGGTGTACAGGTTTGTACAAGGTTGTACAATTGTTTACAAGGGTGTACAAGTATGTACAAGAATGTACAAGTTTGTACAAGTGTGTACAAGTTTGTAAAAGGTTGTACAAGTGTGTACAAGGGTGTACAAGTGTGTACAAGGGTGCACAAGTGTTTACAAGCTTGTACAAGTGTGTACAAGGGTGTACAGGTTTGTACAAGGTTGTACAAGTGTGTACAAGGATGTACAAGTATGTACAAGAATGTACAATTTTGTACAAGTGTGTACAAGTTTGTAAAAGGTTGTACAAGTGTGTACAAGGGTGTACAAGTGTGTACAAGGTTGTACAAGTGTGTACAAGCTTGTACAAGTGTGTACAAGGGTGTACAAGTGTGTACAAGCTTGTACAAGTGTGTACAAGGGTGTACAAGTGTGTACAAGGTTGTACAAGTTTTTACAAAGTTGTACAAGTGTGTACAAGGTTGTACAAGTGTGTACAAGGTTGTACAAGTGTGTACAAGGTTGTACAAGTGTGTACAAGGTTGTATAAGTGTGTACAAGGTTGAAAAAGTGTGTACAAGGTTGTACAAGTGTGTACAAGGTTGTACAAGTGTGGACAAGGTTGTACAAGTGTGTACAAAGGTGTACAATTGTGTACAAGGTTGTACAAGTGTGTACAAGGTTGTACAAGTGTGTACAAGGTTGTACAAGTGTGTACAAGGTTGTACAAGGTTGTACAATTGTGTACAAGGTTGTACAAGTGTGTACAAGGTTGTACAAGTGTGTACAAGGTTGTACAAGTGAGTACAAGGGTGTACAAGTTTGTACAAGTGTGTACAAGTTTGTACAAGTGTGTACAAGTTTGTACAAGGTTGTACAAATGTATACAAGGGTGTACAAAAGTGTACAAGGGTGCACAAGTTTGTACAAGGGTGTACAAGTGTGTACAAGCTTGTACAAGTGTGTACAAGCTTGTACAAGTGTGTACAAGCTTGTACAAGTGTGTACAAGGGTGTACAGGTTTGTACAAGGTTGTACAAGTGTTTACAAGGGTGTACAAGTATGTACAAGAATGTACAAGTTTGTACAAGTGTGTACAAGTGTGTACAAGGTTGTACAAGTGTGTACAAGGTTGTACAAGTGTGTACAAGGTTGTACAAGTGTGTACAAGGTTGTACAAGTTTGTACAAAGGTGTACAAGTGTGTACAAGGTTGTACAAGTGTGTACAAGGTTGAACAAGTGTGTACAAGGTTGTACAACGTTGTACAATTGTGTACAAGGTTGTACAAGTGTGGACAAGGTTGTACAAGTGTGTACAAGGGTGTACAAGTTTGTACAAGTGTTTACAAGTTTGTACAAGTGTGTACAAGTTTGTACAAGGTTGTACAAATGTATACAAGGGTGTACAAAAGTGTACAATGGTGCACAAGTTTGTACAAGGGTGTACAAGTGTGTACAAGCTTGTACAAGTGTGTACAAGGGTGTACAGGTTTGTACAAGGTTGTACAAGTGTTTACAAGGGTGTACAAGTATGTACAAGAATGTAAAAGTTTGTACAAGTGTGTACAAGTTTGTAAAAGGTTGTACAAGTGTGTACAAGGGTGTACAAGTGTGTACAAGTGTGTACAAGGGTGCACAAGTGTGTACAAGGGTGTACAATCGTGTACAATCTTGTACAAGTGTGTACAAGGGTGTACAGGTTTGTACAAGGTTGTACAAGTGTGTACAAGGTTGTACAAGTGTGTACAAGGGTGTACAAGTTTGTACAAGTGTGTACAAGTTTGTACAATTGTGTACAAGTTTGTACAAGGTTGTACAAATGTATACAAGGGTGTACAAATGTAAACAAGGGTGCACAAGTTTGTACAAGGGTGTACAAGTGTGTACAAGCTTGTACAAGTGTGTACAAGGGTGTACAGGTTTGTACAAGTTTGTACAAGTGTTTACAAGGGTGTACAAGTATGTACAAGAATGTACAAGTTTGTACAATTGTGTACAAGTTTGTAAAAGGTTGTACAAGTGTGTACAAGGGTGTACAAGTGTGTACAAGGGTGCACAAGTGTGTACAAGGGTGTACAATCGTGTACAAGCTTGTACAAGTGTGTTTAAGGGTGTACAGGTTTGTACAAGGTTGTACAAGTGTGTACAAGGGTGTACAAATGTGTACAAGGATGTAAAAGTTTGTACAAGTGTGTACAAGTTTGTACAAGGTTGTACAAGTAAGTACAAGTTTGTACAAGGGTGCACAAGTGTGTACAAGGTTGTACAAGTGTGTACAAGCTTGTACAAGTGTGTACAAGGTTGTACAAGTGTGTACAAGGTTGTACAAGTGTGTACAAGGTTGTACAAGTGTGTACAAGGTTGTACAAGTGTGTACAAGGTTGTACAAGTGTGTACAAGGTTGTACAAGTGTGTACATGGTTGTACAAGTGTGTACAAGGTTGTACAAGTGTGTACAAGGTTGTACAAGTGTGTACAAGGGTGCACAAGTGTGTACAAGGGTGTACAATCGTGTACAAGCTTGTACAAGTTTTTACAAGGTTGTACAAGTGTGTACAAGGTTGTACAAGTGTGTACAAGGTTGTACAAGTGTGTACAAGGTTGTACAAGTGTGTACAAGGTTGTACAAGTGTGTACAAGGTTGTATAAGTGTGTACAAAGGTGTACAAGTGTGTACAAGGTTGTACAAGTGTGTACAAGGTTGTACAAGTGTGTACAAGGTTGTACAAGTGTGTACAAGGGTGTACAAGTTTGTACAAGTGTGTACAAGTTTGTACAAGTGTGTACAAGTTTGTACAAGGTTGTACAAATGTATACAAGGGTGTACAAAAGTGTACAAGGGTGCACAAGTTTGTACAAGGGTGTACAAGTGTGTACAAGCTTGTACAAGTGTGTACAAGATTGTACAAGTGTGTACAAGGGTGTACAGGTTTGTACAAGGTTGTACAAGTGTTTACAAGGGTGTACAAGTATGTACAAGAATGTACAAGTTTGTACAAGTGTGTACAAGTTTGTAAAAGGTTGTACAAGTGTGTACAAGGGTGTACAAGTGTGTACAAGGGTGCACAAGTGTTTACAAGCTTGTACAAGTGTGTACATGGTTGTACAAAGTTGTACAATTGTGTACAAGGTTGTACAAGTGTGTACAAGGTTGTACAATGTGTACAAGTGTGTACAAGTTTGTACAAGTGTGTACAAGTTTGTACAAGTGTGTACAAGTTTGTACAAGGTTGTACAAATGTATACAAGGGTGTACAAAAGTGTACAAGGGTGCACAAGTTTGTACAAGGGTGTACAAGTGTGTACAAGCTTGTACAAGTGTGTACAAGCTTGTACAAGTGTGTACAAGGGTGTACAGGTTTGTACAAGGTTGTACAAGTGTTTACAAGGGTGTACAAAAGAATGTACAAGTTTGTACAAGTGTGTACAAGTTTGTAAAAGGTTGTACAAGTGTGTACAAGGTTGTACAAGTGTGTACAAGGTTGTACCATAGTGTACAAGGTTGTACAAGTGTGTACAAAGGTGTACAAGTGTGTACAAGGTTGTACAAGTGTGTACAAAGTTGTACAAGTGTGTACATGGTTGTACAAGGTTTTACAATTGTGTACAAGGTTGTACAAGTGTGTACAAGGTTGTACAAGTGTGTACAAGGGTGTACAAGTTTGTACAAGTGTGTACAAGCTTGTACAAGTGTGTACAAGTTTGTACAAGGTTGTACAAATGTACACAAGGGTGTACAAAAGTGTACAAGGGTGCACAAGTTTGTACAAGGTTGTACAAGTGTGTACAAGTTTGTACAAGGTTGTACAAGTGTGTACAAGTTTGTACAAGGTTGTACAAACGTATACAATTGTGTACAAGGTTGTACAAGTGTGTACAAGGTTGTACAAGTGTGTACAAGGTTGTACAAGTGTGTACAAGGTTGTACAAGTGTGTACAAGGTTGTACAAGTGTGTACAAGGTTGTACAAGTGTGTACAAGGTTGTACAAGTGTGTACAAGGTTGTACAAGTGTGTACAAGGTTGTACAAGTGTGTACAAGGGTGCACAAGTGTGTACAAGGGTGTACAATCGTGTACAAGCTTGTACAAGTGTGTACAAGGGTGTACAAGTGTGTACAAGCTTGTACAAGTGTGTACAAGGGTGTACAGGTGTGTACAAGGTTGTACAAGTGTGTACAAGGTTGTACAAGTTTTTACAAGGTTGTACAAGTGTGTACAAGGTTGTACAAGTGTGTACAAGGTTGTACAAGTGTGTACAAGGTTGTATAAGTGTGTACAAGGTTGAAAAAGTGTGTACAAGGTTGTACAAGTGTGTACAAGGTTGTACAAGTGTGGACAAGGTTGTACAAGTGTGTACAAAGGTGTACAATTGTGTACAAGGTTGTACAAGTGTGTACAAGGTTGTACAAGTGTGTACAAGGTTGTACAAGTGTGTACAAGGTTGTACAAGGTTGTACAATTGTGTACAAGGTTGTACAAGTGTGTACAAGGTTGTACAAGTGTGTACAAGGTTGTACAAGTGTGTACAAGGTTGTACAAGTGAGTACAAGAGTGTACAAGTTTGTACAAGTGTGTACAAGTTTGTACAAGTGTGTACAAGTTTGTACAAGGTTGTACAAATGTATACAAGGGTGTACAAAAGTGTACAAGGGTGCACAAGTTTGTACAAGGGTGTACAAGTGTGTACAAGCTTGTACAAGTGTGTACAAGCTTGTACAAGTGTGTACAAGGGTGTACAGGTTTGTACAAGGTTGTACAAGTGTTTACAAGGGTGTACAAGTATGTACAAGAATGTACAAGTTTGTACAAGTGTGTACAAGTGTGTACAAGGTTGTACAAGTGTGTACAAGGTTGTACAAGTGTGTACAAGGTTGTACAAGTGTGTACAAGGTTGTACAAGTGTGTACAAAGGTGTACAAGTGTGTACAAGGTTGTACAAGTGTGTACAAGGTTGAACAAGTGTGTACAAGGTTGTACAAGGTTGTACAATTGTGTACAAGGTTGTACAAGTGTGTACAAGGTTGTACAAGTGTGTACAAGGGTGTACAAGTTTGTACAAGTGTGTACAAGTTTGTACAAGTGTGTACAAGTTTGTACAAGGTTGTACAAATGTATACAAGGGTGTACAAAAGTGTACAAGGGTGCACAAGTTTGTACAAGGGTGTACAAGTGTGTACAAGCTTGTACAAATGTGTACAAGCTTGTACAAGTGTGTACAAGGGTGTACAGGTTTGTACAAGGTTGTACAAGTGTTTACAAGGGTGTACAAGTATGTACAAGAATGTACAAGTTTGTACAAGTGTGTACAAGTTTGTAAAATGTTGTACAAGTGTGTACAAGGGTGTACAAGTGTGTACAAGGGTGCACAAGTGTTTACAAGCTTGTACAAGTGTGTACAAGGGTGTACAGGTTTGTACAAGGTTGTACAAGTGTGTACAAGGATGTACAAGTATGTACAAGAATGTACAATTTTGTACAAGTGTGTACAAGTTTGTAAAAGGTTGTACAAGTGTGTACAAGGGTGTACAAGTGTGTACAAGGTTGTACAAGTGTGTACAATTTGTACAAGTGTGTACAAGGGTGTACAAGTGTGTACAAGCTTGTACAAGTGTGTACAAGGGTGTACAAGTGTGTACAAGGTTGTACAAGTTTTTACAAGGTTGTACAAGTGTGTACAAGGTTGTACAAGTGTGTACAAGGTTGTACAAGTGTGTACAAGGTTGTACAAGTGTGTACAAGGTTGTATAAGTGTGTACAAGGTTGAAAAAGTGTGTACAAGGTTGTACAAGTGTGTACAAGGTTGTACAAGTGTGAACAAGGTTGTACAAGTGTGTACAAAGGTGTACAATTGTGTACAAGGTTGTACAAGTGTGTACAAGGTTGTACAAGTGTGTACAAGGTTGTACAAGTGTGTACAAGGGTGCACAAGTGTTTACAAGCTTGTACAAGTGTGTACAAGGGTGTACAGGTTTGTACAAGGTTGTACAAGTGTGTACAAGGTTGTACAAGGTTGTACAATTGTGTACAAGGTTGTACAAGTGTGTACAAGGTTGTACAAGTGTGTACAAGGTTGTACAAGTGTGTACAAGGTTGTACAAGTGTGTACAAGGGTGCACAAGTGTTTACAAGCTTGTACAAGTGTGTACAAGGGTGTACAAGTGTGTACAAGGTTGTACAAGTGTGTACAAGGTTGTACAAGGTTGTACAATTGTGTACAAGGTTGTACAAGTGTGTACAAGGTTGTACAAGTGTGTACAAGGTTGTACAAGTGTGTACAAGGTTGTACAAGTGAGTACAAGAGTGTACAAGTTTGTACAAGTGTGTACAAGTTTGTACAAGTGTGTACAAGTTTGTACAAGGTTGTACAAATGTATACAAGGGTGTACAAAAGTGTACAAGGGTGCACAAGTTTGTACAAGGGTGTACAAGTGTGTACAAGCTTGTACAAGTGTGTACAAGCTTGTACAAGTGTGTACAAGGGTGTACAGGTTTGTACAAGGTTGTACAAGTGTTTACAAGGGTGTACAAGTATGTACAAGAATGTACAAGTTTGTACAAGTGTGTACAAGTGTGTACAAGGTTGTACAAGTGTGTACAAGGTTGTACAAGTGTGTACAAGGTTGTACAAGTGTGTACAAGGTTGTACAAGTGTGTACAAAGGTGTACAAGTGTGTACAAGGTTGTACAAGTGTGTACAAGGTTGAACAAGTGTGTACAAGGTTGTACAAGGTTGTACAATTGTGTACAAGGTTGTACAAGTGTGTACAAGGTTGTACAAGTGTGTACAAGGGTGTACAAGTTTGTACAAGTGTGTACAAGTTTGTACAAGTGTGTACAAGTTTGTACAAGGTTGTACAAATGTATACAAGGGTGTACAAAAGTGTACAAGGGTGCACAAGTTTGTACAAGGGTGTACAAGTGTGTACAAGCTTGTACAAATGTGTACAAGCTTGTACAAGTGTGTACAAGGGTGTACAGGTTTGTACAAGGTTGTACAAGTGTTTACAAGGGTGTACAAGTATGTACAAGAATGTACAAGTTTGTACAAGTGTGTACAAGTTTGTAAAATGTTGTACAAGTGTGTACAAGGGTGTACAAGTGTGTACAAGGGTGCACAAGTGTTTACAAGCTTGTACAAGTGTGTACAAGGGTGTACAGGTTTGTACAAGGTTGTACAAGTGTGTACAAGGATGTACAAGTATGTACAAGAATGTACAATTTTGTACAAGTGTGTACAAGTTTGTAAAAGGTTGTACAAGTGTGTACAAGGGTGTACAAGTGTGTACAAGGTTGTACAAGTGTGTACAATTTGTACAAGTGTGTACAAGGGTGTACAAGTGTGTACAAGCTTGTACAAGTGTGTACAAGGGTGTACAAGTGTGTACAAGGTTGTACAAGTTTTTACAAGGTTGTACAAGTGTGTACAAGGTTGTACAAGTGTGTACAAGGTTGTACAAGTGTGTACAAGGTTGTACAAGTGTGTACAAGGTTGTATAAGTGTGTACAAGGTTGAAAAAGTGTGTACAAGGTTGTACAAGTGTGTACAAGGTTGTACAAGTGTGAACAAGGTTGTACAAGTGTGTACAAAGGTGTACAATTGTGTACAAGGTTGTACAAGTGTGTACAAGGTTGTACAAGTGTGTACAAGGTTGTACAAGTGTGTACAAGGTTGTACAAGGTTGTACAATTGTGTACAAGGTTGTACAAGTGTGTACAAGGGTGTACAAGTTTGTACAAGTGTGTACAAGTTTGTACAAGTGTGTACAAGTTTGTACAAGGTTGTACAAATGTATACAAGGGTGTACAAAAGTGTACAAGGGTGCACAAGTTTGTACAAGGGTGTACAAGTGTGTACAAGCTTGTACAAGTGTGTACAAGCTTGTACAAGTGTGTACAAGGGTGTACAGGTTTGTACAAGGTTGTACAAGTGTTTACAAGGGTGTACAAGTATGTACAAGAATGTACAAGTTTGTACAAGTGTGTACAAGTTTGTAAAAGGTTGTACAAGTGTGTACAAGGGTGTACAAGTGTGTACAAGGGTGCACAAGTGTTTACAAGCTTGTACAAGTGTGTACAAGGGTGTACAGGTTTGTACAAGGTTGTACAAGTGTGTACAAGGATGTACAAGTATGTACAAGAATGTACAATTTTGTACAAGTGTGTACAAGTTTGTAAAAGGTTGTACAAGTGTGTACAAGGGTGTACAAGTGTGTACAAGGGTGTACAAGTGTGTACAAGGTTGTACAAGTTTTGACAAGGTTGTACAAGTGTGTACAAGGTTGTACAAGTGTGTACAAGGTTGTACAAGTGTGTACAAGGTTGTACAAGTGTGTACAAGGTTGTATAAGTGTGTACAAGGTTGAAAAAGTGTGTACAAGGTTGTACAAGTGTGTACAAGGTTGTACAAGTGTGGACAAGGTTGTACAAGTGTGTACAAAGGTGTACAATTGTGTACAAGGTTGTACAAGTGTGTACAAGGTTGTACAAGTGTGTACAAGGTTGTACAAGTGTGTACAAGGTTGTACAAGTGTGTACAAGGTTGTACAAGGTTGTACAATTGTGTACAAGGTTGTACAAGTGTGTACAAGGTTGTACAAGTGTGTACAAGGTTGTACAAGTGTGTACAAGGTTGTACAAGTGAGTACAAGGGTGTACAAGTTTGTACAAGTGTGTACAAGTTTGTACAAGTGTGTACAAGTTTGTACAAGGTTGTACAAATGTATACAAGGGTGTACAAAAGTGTACAAGGGTGCACAAGTTTGTACAAGGGTGTACAAGTGTGTACAAGCTTGTACAAGTGTGTACAAGCTTGTACAAGTGTGTACAAGCTTGTACAAGTGTGTACAAGGGTGTACAGGTTTGTACAAGGTTGTACAAGTGTTTACAAGGGTGTACAAGTATGTACAAGAATGTACAAGTTTGTACAAGTGTGTACAAGTGTGTACAAGGTTGTACAAGTGTGTACAAGGTTGTACAAGTGTGTACAAGGTTGTACAAGTGTGTACAAGGTTGTACAAGTGTGTACAAAGGTGTACAAGTGTGTACAAGGTTGTACAAGTGTGTACAAGGTTGAACAAGTGTGTACAAGGTTGTACAAGGTTGTACAATTGTGTACAAGGTTGTACAAGTGTGGACAAGGTTGTACAAGTGTGTACAAGGGTGTACAAGTTTGTACAAGTGTTTACAAGTTTGTACAAGTGTGTACAAGTTTGTACAAGGTTGTACAAATGTATACAAGGGTGTACAAAAGTGTACAAGGGTGCACAAGTTTGTACAAGGGTGTACAAGTGTGTACAAGCTTGTACAAGTGTGTACAAGGGTGTACAGGTTTGTACAAGGTTGTACAAGTGTTTACAAGGGTGTACAAGTATGTACAAGAATGTAAAAGTTTGTACAAGTGTGTACAAGTTTGTAAAAGGTTGTACAAGTGTGTACAAGGGTGTACAAGTGTGTACAAGTGTGTACAAGGGTGCACAAGTGTGTACAAGGGTGTACAATCGTGTACAATCTTGTACAAGTGTGTACAAGGGTGTACAAGGTTGTATAAGTGTGTACAAGGTTGAAAAAGTGTGTACAAGGTTGTACAAGTGTGTACAAGGTTGTACAAGTGTGAACAAGGTTGTACAAGTGTGTACAAAGGTGTACAATTGTGTACAAGGTTGTACAAGTGTGTACAAGGTTGTACAAGTGTGTACAAGGTTGTACAAGTGTGTACAAGGTTGTACAAGGTTGTACAATTGTGTACAAGGTTGTACAAGTGTGTACAAGGGTGTACAAGTTTGTACAAGTGTGTACAAGTTTGTACAAGTGTGTACAAGTTTGTACAAGGTTGTACAAATGTATACAAGGGTGTACAAAAGTGTACAAGGGTGCACAAGTTTGTACAAGGGTGTACAAGTGTGTACAAGCTTGTACAAGTGTGTACAAGCTTGTACAAGTGTGTACAAGGGTGTACAGGTTTGTACAAGGTTGTACAAGTGTTTACAAGGGTGTACAAGTATGTACAAGAATGTACAAGTTTGTACAAGTGTGTACAAGTTTGTAAAAGGTTGTACAAGTGTGTACAAGGGTGTACAAGTGTGTACAAGGGTGCACAAGTGTTTACAAGCTTGTACAAGTGTGTACAAGGGTGTACAGGTTTGTACAAGGTTGTACAAGTGTGTACAAGGATGTACAAGTATGTACAAGAATGTACAATTTTGTACAAGTGTGTACAAGTTTGTAAAAGGTTGTACAAGTGTGTACAAGGGTGTACAAGTGTGTACAAGGTTGAAAAAGTGTGTACAAGGTTGTACAAGTGTGTACAAGGTTGTACAAGTGTGGACAAGGTTGTACAAGTGTGTACAAAGGTGTACAATTGTGTACAAGGTTGTACAAGTGTGTACAAGGTTGTACAAGTGTGTACAAGGTTGTACAAGTGTGTACAAGGTTGTACAAGGTTGTACAAATGTGTACAAGGTTGTACAAGTGTGTACAAGGTTGTACAAGTGTGTACAAGGTTGTACAAGTGTGTACAAGGTTGTACAAGTGAGTACAAGGGTGTACAAGTTTGTACAAGTGTGTACAAGTTTGTACAAGTGTGTACAAGTTTGTACAAGGTTGTACAAATGTATACAAGGGTGTACAAAAGTGTACAAGGGTGCACAAGTTTGTACAAGGGTGTACAAGTGTGTACAAGCTTGTACAAGTGTGTACAAGCTTGTACAAGTGTGTACAAGCTTGTACAAGTGTGTACAAGGGTGTACAGGTTTGTACAAGGTTGTACAAGTGTTTACAAGGGTGTACAAGTATGTACAAGAATGTACAAGTTTGTACAAGTGTGTACAAGTGTGTACAAGGTTGTACAAGTGTGTACAAGGTTGTACAAGTGTGTACAAGGTTGTACAAGTGTGTACAAGGTTGTACAAGTGTGTACAAAGGTGTACAAGTGTGTACAAGGTTGTACAAGTGTGTACAAGGTTGAACAAGTGTGTACAAGGTTGTACAAGGTTGTACAATTGTGTACAAGGTTGTACAAGTGTGGACAAGGTTGTACAAGTGTGTACAAGGGTGTACAAGTTTGTACAAGTGTTTACAAGTTTGTACAAGTGTGTACAAGTTTGTACAAGGTTGTACAAATGTATACAAGGGTGTACAAAAGTGTACAAGGGTGCACAAGTTTGTACAAGGGTGTACAAGTGTGTACAAGCTTGTACAAGTGTGTACAAGGGTGTACAGGTTTGTACAAGGTTGTACAAGTGTTTACAAGGGTGTACAAGTATGTACAAGAATGTAAAAGTTTGTACAAGTGTGTACAAGTTTGTAAAAGGTTGTACAAGTGTGTACAAGGGTGTACAAGTGTGTACAAGTGTGTACAAGGGTGCACAAGTGTGTACAAGGGTGTACAATCGTGTACAATCTTGTACAAGTGTGTACAAGGGTGTACAGGTTTGTACAAGGTTGTACAAGTGTGTACAAGGTTGTACAAGTGTGTACAAGGGTGTACAAGTTTGTACAAGTGTGTACAAGTTTGTACAATTGTGTACAAGTTTGTACAAGGTTGTACAAAAGTAAACAAGGGTGCACAAGTTTGTACAAGGGTGTACAAGTGTGTACAAGCTTGTACAAGTGTGTACAAGCTTGTACAAGTGTGTACAAGGGTGTACAGGTTTGTACAAGTTTGTACAAGTGTTTACAAGGGTGTACAAGTATGTACAAGAATGTACAAGTTTGTACAATTGTGTACAAGTTTGTAAAAGGTTGTACAAGTGTGTACAAGTGTGTACAAGGGTGCACAAGTGTGTACAAGGGTGTACAATCGTGTACAAGCTTGTACAAGTGTGTTTAAGGGTGTACAGGTTTGTACAAGGTTGTACAAGTGTGTACAAGGGTGTACAAATGTGTACAAGGATGTAAAAGTTTGTACAAGTGTGTACAAGTTTGTACAAGGTTGTACAAGTAAGTACAAGTTTGTACAAGGGTGCACAAGTGTGTACAAGGTTGTACAAGTGTGTACAAGCTTGTACAAGTGTGTACAAGGTTGTACAAGTGTGTACAAGGTTGTACAAGTGTGTACAAGGTTGTACAAGTGTGTACAAGGTTGTACAAGTGTGTACAAGGTTGTACAAGTGTGTACAAGGTTGTACAAGTGTGTACATGGTTGTACAAGTGTGTACAAGGTTGTACAAGTGTGTACAAGGTTGTACAAGTGTGTACAAGGGTGCACAAGTGTGTACAAGGGTGTACAATCGTGTACAAGCTTGTACAAGTTTTACAAGGTTGTACAAGTGTGTACAAGGTTGTACAAGTGTGTACAAGGTTGTACAAGTGTGTACAAGGTTGTACAAGTGTGTACAAGGTTGTACAAGTGTGTACAAGGTTGTATAAGTGTGTACAAAGGTGTACAAGTGTGTACAAGGTTGTACAAGTGTGTACAAGGTTGTACAAGTGTGTACATGGTTGTACAAAGTTGTACAATTGTGTACAAGGTTGTACAAGTGTGTACAAGGTTGTACAATGTGTACAAGTGTGTACAAGTTTGTACAAGTGTGTACAAGTTTGTACAAGTGTGTACAAGTTTGTACAAGGTTGTACAAATGTATACAAGGGTGTACAAAAGTGTACAAGGGTGCACAAGTTTGTACAAGGGTGTACAAGTGTTTACAAGGGTGTACAAAAGAATGTACAAGTTTGTACAAGTGTGTACAAGTTTGTAAAAGGTTGTACAAGTGTGTACAAGGTTGTACAAGTGTGTACAAGGTTGTACCATAGTGTACAAGGTTGTACAAGTGTGTACAAAGGTGTACAAGTGTGTACAAGGTTGTACAAGTGTGTACAAAGTTGTACAAGTGTGTACATGGTTGTACAAGGTTTTACAATTGTGTACAAGGTTGTACAAGTGTGTACAAGGTTGTACAAGTGTGTACAAGGGTGTACAAGTTTGTACAAGTGTGTACAAGCTTGTACAAGTGTGTACAAGTTTGTACAAGGTTGTACAAATGTACACAAGGGTGTACAAAAGTGTACAAGGGTGCACAAGTTTGTACAAGGTTGTACAAGTGTGTACAAGTTTGTACAAGGTTGTACAAGTGTTTACAAGGGTGTACAAAAGAATGTACAAGTTTGTACAAGTGTGTACAAGTTTGTAAAAGGTTGTACAAGTGTGTACAAGGTTGTACAAGTGTGTACAAGGTTGTACCATAGTGTACAAGGTTGTACAAGTGTGTACAAAGGTGTACAAGTGTGTACAAGGTTGTACAAGTGTGTACAAAGTTGTACAAGTGTGTACATGGTTGTACAAGGTTTTACAATTGTGTACAAGGTTGTACAAGTGTGTACAAGGTTGTACAAGTGTGTACAAGGGTGTACAAGTTTGTACAAGTGTGTACAAGCTTGTACAAGTGTGTACAAGTTTGTACAAGGTTGTACAAATGTACACAAGGGTGTACAAAAGTGTACAAGGGTGCACAAGTTTGTACAAGGTTGTACAAGTGTGTACAAGTTTGTACAAGGTTGTACAAGTGTGTACAAGTTTGTACAAGGTTGTACAAACGTGTACAATTGTGTACAAGGTTGTACAAGTGTGTACAAGGTTGTACAAGTGTGTACAAGGTTGTACAAGTGTGTACAAGGTTGTAAAAGTGTGTACAAGGTTGTACAAGTGTGTACAAGGTTGTACAAGTGTGTACAAGGTTGTACAAGTGTGTACAAGGTTGTACAAGTGTGTACAAGGGTGCACAAGTGTGTACAAGGGTGTACAATCGTGTACAAGCTTGTACAAGTGTGTACAAGGGTGTACAAGTGTGTACAAGCTTGTACAAGTGTGTACAAGGGTGTACAAGTGTGTACAAGGTTGTACAAGTTTTTACAAGGTTGTACAAGTGTGTACAAGGTTGTACAAGTGTGTACAAGGTTGTACAAGTGTGTACAAGGTTGTACAAGTGTGTACAAGGTTGTATAAGTGTGTACAAGGTTGAAAAAGTGTGTACAAGGTTGTACAAGTGTGTACAAGGTTGTACAAGTGTGGACAAGGTTGTACAAGTGTGTACAAAGGTGTACAATTGTGTACAAGGTTGTACAAGTGTGTACAAGGTTGTACAAGTGTGTACAAGGTTGTACAAGTGTGTACAAGGTTGTACAAGGTTGTACAATTGTGTACAAGGTTGTACAAGTGTGTACAAGGTTGTACAAGTGTGTACAAGGTTGTACAAGTGTGTACAAGGTTGTACAAGTGAGTACAAGAGTGTACAAGTTTGTACAAGTGTGTACAAGTTTGTACAAGTGTGTACAAGTTTGTACAAGGTTTTACAAATGTATACAAGGGTGTACAAAAGTGTACAAGGGTGCACAAGTTTGTACAAGGGTGTACAAGTGTGTACAAGCTTGTACAAGTGTGTACAAGCTTGTACAAGTGTGTACAAGGGTGTACAGGTTTGTACAAGGTTGTACAAGTGTTTACAAGGGTGTACAAGTATGTACAAGAATGTACAAGTTTGTACAAGTGTGTACAAGTGTGTACAAGGTTGTACAAGTGTGTACAAGGTTGTACAAGTGTGTACAAGGTTGTACAAGTGTGTACAAGGTTGTACAAGTGTGTACAAAGGTGTACAAGTGTGTACAAGGTTGTACAAGTGTGTACAAGGTTGAACAAGTGTGTACAAGGTTGTACAAGGTTGTACAATTGTGTACAATGTTGTACAAGTGTGTACAAGGTTGTACAAGTGTGTACAAGGGTGTACAAGTTTGTACAAGTGTGTACAAGTTTGTACAAGTGTGTACAAGTTTGTACAAGGTTGTACAAATGTATACAAGGGTGTACAAAAGTGTACAAGGGTGCACAAGTTTGTACAAGGGTGTACAAGTGTGTACAAGCTTGTACAAGTGTGTACAAGCTTGTACAAGTGTGTACAAGGGTGTACAGGTTTGTACAAGGTTGTACAAGTGTTTACAAGGGTGTACAAGTATGTACAAGAATGTACAAGTTTGTACAAGTGTGTACAAGTTTGTAAAAGGTTGTACAAGTGTGTACAAGGGTGTACAAGTGTGTACAAGGGTGCACAAGTGTTTACAAGCTTGTACAAGTGTGTACAAGGGTGTACAGGTTTGTACAAGGTTGTACAAGTGTGTACAAGGATGTACAAGTATGTACAAGAATGTACAATTTTGTACAAGTGTGTACAAGTTTGTAAAAGGTTGTACAAGTGTGTACAAGGGTGTACAAGTGTGTACAAGGTTGTACAAGTGTGTACAATTTGTACAAGTGTGTACAAGGGTGTACAAGTGTGTACAAGCTTGTACAAGTGTGTACAAGGGTGTACAAGTGTGTACAAGGTTGTACAAGTTTTTACAAGGTTGTACAAGTGTGTACAAGGTTGTACAAGTGTGTACAAGGTTGTACAAGTGTGTACAAGGTTGTACAAGTGTGTACAAGGTTGTATAAGTGTGTACAAGGTTGAAAAAGTGTGTACAAGGTTGTACAAGTGTGTACAAGGTTGTACAAGTGTGAACAAGGTTGTACAAGTGTGTACAAAGGTGTACAATTGTGTACAAGGTTGTACAAGTGTGTACAAGGTTGTACAAGTGTGTACAAGGTTGTACAAGTGTGTACAAGGTTGTACAAGGTTGTACAATTGTGTACAAGGTTGTACAAGTGTGTACAAGGTTGTACAAGTGTGTACAAGGTTGTACAAGTGTGTACAAGGTTGTACAAGTGAGTACAAGGGTGTACAAGTTTGTACAAGTGTGTACAAGTTTGTACAAGTGTGTACAAGTTTGTACAAGGTTGTACAAATGTATACAAGGGTGTACAAAAGTGTACAAGGGTGCACAAGCTTGTACAAGGGTGTACAAGTGTGTACAAGCTTGTACAAGTGTGTACAAGCTTGTACAAGTGTGTACAAGGGTGTACAGGTTTGTACAAGGTTGTACAAGTGTTTACAAGGGTGTACAAGTATGTACAAGAATGTACAAGTTTGTACAAGTGTGTACAAGTGTGTACAAGGTTGTACAAGTTTGTACAAGGTTGTACAAGTGTGTACAAGGTTGTACAAGTGTGTACAAGGTTGTACAAGTGTGTACAAAGGTGTACAAGTGTGTACAAGGTTGTACAAGTGTGTACAAGGTTGAACAAGTGTGTACAAGGTTGTACAAGGTTGTACAATTGTGTACAAGGTTGTACAAGTGTGGACAAGGTTGTACAAGTGTGTCTAAGGGTGTACAAGTTTGTACAAGTGTTTACAAGTTTGTACAAGTGTGTACAAGTTTGTACAAGGTTGTACAAATGTATACAAGGGTGTACAAAAGTGTACAAGGGTGCACAAGTTTGTACAAGGGTGTACAAGTGTGTACAAGCTTGTACAAGTGTGTACAAGGGTGTACAGGTTTGTACAAGGTTGTACAAGTGTTTACAAGGGTGTACAAGTATGTACAAGAATGTAAAAGTTTGTACAAGTGTGTACAAGTTTGTAAAAGGTTGTACAAGTGTGTACAAGGGTGTACAAGTGTGTACAAGTGTGTACAAGGGTGCACAAGTGTGTACAAGGGTGTACAATCGTGTACAATCTTGTACAAGTGTGTACAAGGGTGTACAGGTTTGTACAAGGTTGTACAAGTGTGTACAAGGTTGTACAAGTGTGTACAAGGGTGTACAAGTTTGTACAAGTGTGTACAAGTTTGTACCATTGTGTACAAGTTTGTACAAGGTTGTACAAATGTATACAAGGGTGTACAAAAGTAAACAAGGGTGCACAAGTTTGTACAAGGGTGTACAAGTGTGTACAAGCTTGTACAAGTGTGTACAAGCTTGTACAAGTGTGTACAAGCTTGTACAAGTGTGTACAAGGGTGTACAGGTTTGTACAAGTTTGTACAAGTGTTTACAAGGGTGTACAAGTATGTACAAGAATGTACAAGTTTGTACAATTGTGTACAAGTTTGTAAAAGGTTGTACAAGTGTGTACAAGGGTGTACAAGTGTGTACAATGGTGCACAAGTGTGTACAAGGGTGTACAATCGTGTACAAGCTTGTACAAGTGTGTTTAAGGGTGTACAGGTTTGTACAAGGTTGTACAAGTGTGTACAAGGGTGTACAAATGTGTACAAGGATGTAAAAGTTTGTACAAGTGTGTACAAGTTTGTACAAGGTTGTACAAGTAAGTACAAGTTTGTACAAGGGTGCACAAGTGTGTACAAGGTTGTACAAGTGTGTACAAGCTTGTACAAGTGTGTACAAGGTTGTACAAGTGTGTACAAGGTTGTACAAGTGTGTACAAGGTTGTACAAGTGTGTACAAGGTTGTACAAGTGTGTACAAGGTTGTACAAGTGTGTACAAGGTTGTACAAGTGTGTACATGGTTGTACAAGTGTGTACAAGGTTGTACAAGTGTGTACAAGGTTGTACAAGTGTGTACAAGGGTGCACAAGTGTGTACAAGGGTGTACAATCGTGTACAAGCTTGTACAAGTTTTTACAAGGTTGTACAAGTGTGTACAAGGTTGTACAAGTGTGTACAAGGTTGTACAAGTGTGTACAAGGTTGTACAAGTGTGTACAAGGTTGTACAAGTGTGTACAAGGTTGTATAAGTGTGTACAAAGGTGTACAAGTGTGTACAAGGTTGTACAAGTGTGTACAAGGTTGTACAAGTGTGTACATGGTTGTACAAGGTTGTACAATTGTGTACAAGGTTGTACAAGTGTGTACAAGGTTGTACAATGTGTACAAGGGTGTACAAGTTTGTACAAGTGTGTACAAGTTTGTACAAGTGTGTACAAGTTTGTACAAGGTTGTACAAATGTATACAAGGGTGTACAAAAGTGTACAAGGGTGCACAAGTTTGTACAAGGGTGTACAAGTGTGTACAAGCTTGTACAAGTGTGTACAAGCTTGTACAAGTGTGTACAAGCTTGTACAAGTGTGTACAAGGGTGTACAGGTTTGTACAAGGTTGTACAAGTGTTTACAAGGGTGTACAAAAGAATGTACAAGTTTGTACAAGTGTGTACAAGTTTGTAAAAGGTTGTACAAGTGTGTACAAGGTTGTACAAGTGTGTACAAGGTTGTACCATAGTGTACAAGGTTGTACAAGTGTGTACAAAGGTGTACAAGTGTGTACAAGGGTGTACAAGTTTGTACAAGTGTGTACAAGTTTGTACAAGTGTGTACAAGGTTGTACAAGTTTGTACAAGTGTGTACAAGTTTGTACAAGTGTGTACAAGTTTGTACAAGGTTGTACAAATGTACACAAGGGTGTACAAAAGTGTACAAGGGTGCACAAGTTTGTACAAGGTTGTACAAGTGTGTACAAGTTTGTACAAGGTTGTACAAGTGTGTACAAGTTTGTACAAGGTTGTACAAACGTGTACAATTGTGTACAAGGTTGTACAAGTGTGTACAAGGTTGTACAAGTGTGTACAAGGTTGTACAAGTGTGTACAAGGTTGTACAAGTGTGTACAAGGTTGTACAAGTGTGTACAAGGTTGTACAAGTGTGTACAAGGTTGTACATTGTGTACAAGGTTGTACAAGTGTGTACAAGGTTGTACAAGTGTGTACAAGGGTGCACAAGTGTGTACAAGGGTGTACAATCGTGTACAAGCTTGTACAATCGTGTACAAGCTTGTACAAGTGTGTACAAGGGTTTACAGGTTTGTACAAGGTTGTACAAGTGTGTACAAGGGTGTACAAATGTGTACAAGGATGTAAAAGTTTGTACAAGTGTGTACAAGTTTGTACAAGGTTGTACAAGTGTGTACAATGTTTTACAATTGTGTACAAGGTTGTACAAGTGTGTACAAGGTTGTACAGGTTTGTACAAGGTTGTACAAGTGTTTACAAGGGATTACAAGTATGTACAAGAATGTACAAGTTTGTACAAGTGTGTACAAGTGTGTACAAGGTTGTACAAGTGTGTACAAGGTTGTACAAGTGTGTACAAGGTTGTACAAGTGTGTACAAGGTTGAACAAGTGTGTACAAAGGTGTACAAGTGTGTACAAGGTTGTACAAGTGTGTACAAGGTTGTACAAGTGTGTACAAGGTTGTACAAGGTTGTACAATTGTGTACAAGGTTGTACAAGTGTGTACAAGGTTGTACAAGTGTGTACAAGGGTGTACAAGTTTGTACAAGTGTGTACAAGTTTGTACAAGTGTGCACAAGTTTGTACAAGGTTGTACAAATGTATACAAGGGTGTACAAAAGTGTACAAGGGTGCACAAGTTTGTACAAGGGTGTACAAGTGTGTACAAGCTTGTACAAGTGTGTACAAGGGTGTACAGGTTTGTACAAGGTTGTACAAGTGTTTACAAGGGTGTACAATTATGTACAAGAATGTACAAGTTTGTACAAGTGTGTACAAGTTTGTAAAAGGTTGTACAAGTGTGTACAAGGGTGTACAAGTGTGTACAAGGGTGCACAAGTTTGAACAAGGGTGTACAAGTGTGTACAAGCTTGTACAAGTGTGTACAAGCTTGTACAAGTGTTTACAAGGTGTACAAGTATGCACAAGAATGTACAAGTTTGTACAAGTGTGTACAAGTTTGTAAAAGGTTGTACAAGTGTGTACAAGGGTGTACAAGTGTGTACAAGGGTGCACAAGTGTGTACAAGGGTGTACAATCTTGTACAAGCTTGTACAATCGTGTACAAGGGTGTACAGGTTTGTACAAGGTTGTACAATCGTGTACAAGGGTGTACAGGTTTGTACAAGGTTGTACAAGTGTGTACAAGGGTGTACAAATGTGTACAAGGATGTAAAAGTTTGTACAAGTGTGTACAAGTTTGTACAAGGTTGTACAAGTAAGTACAAGTTTGTACAAGAATGTACAAGTGTGTACAAGGTTTTACAATTGTGTAAAAGGTTGTACAAGTGTGTACAAGGTTGTACAAGTGTGTACAAGCTTGTACAAGTGTGTACAAGGTTGTACAAGTGTGTACAAGGTTGTACAAGTGTGTACAAGGTTGTACAAGTGTGTACAAGGTTGTACAAGTGTGTACAAGGTTGTACAAGTGTGTACAAGGTTGTACGAGTGTGTACAAGGGTGTACAAGTTTGTACAAGTGTGTACAAGTTTGTACAATTGTGTACAAGTTTGTACAAGGTTGTACAAATGTATACAAGGGTGTACAAAAGTGTACAAGGGTGCACAAGTTTGAACAAGGGTGTACAAGTGTGTACAAGCTTGTACAAGTGTGTACAAGCTTGTACAAGTGTTTACAAGGGTGTACAAGTATGCACAAGAATGAACAGGTTTGTACAAGTGTGTACAAGTTTGTAAAAGGTTGTACAAGTAAGTACAAGGGTGTACAAGTGTGTACAAGGGTGCACAAGTGTGTACAAGGGTGTACAATCTTGTACAAGCTTGTACAATCGTGTACAAGGGTGTACAGGTTTGTACAAGGTTGTACAAGTGTGTACAAGGGTGTACAAATGTGTACAAGGATGTAAAAGTTTGTACAAGTGTGTACAAGTTTGTACAAGGTTGTACAAGTAAGTACAAGTTTGTACAAGAATGTACAAGTGTGTACAAGGTTTTACAATTGTGTAAAAGGTTGTACAAGTGTGTACAAGGTTGTACAAGTGTGTACAAGCTTGTACAAGTGTGTACAAGGTTGTACAAGTGTGTACAAGGTTGTACAAGTGTGTACAAGGTTGTACAAGTGTGTACAAGGTTGTACAAGTGTGTACAAGGTTGTACAAGTGTGTACAAGGTTGTACAAATTGTGTACAAGGTTGTACAAGTGTGTACAAGGTTGTACAAGTGTGTACAAGGGTGCACAAGTGTGTACATGGTTGTACAAGGTTGAACAATTGTGTACAAGGTTGTACAAGTGTGTACAAAGTTGTACAAGTGTGTACAAGGGTGTACAAGTTTGTACAAGTGTGTACAAGTTTGTACAAGTGTGTACACACTTGTACAACCTTGTACACACTTGTACAACCTTTTACACAATTGTAAAACCTTGTACACACTTGTACTTACTTGTACAACCTTGTACAAACTTGTACACACTTGTACAAACTTTTACATCCTTGTACACATTTGTACACCCTTGTACACACTTGTACAACCTTGTACAAACCTGTACACCCTTGTACACGATTGTACAAGCTTGTACAAGATTGTACACCCTTGTACACACTTGTGCACCCTTGTACACACTTGTACACCCTTGTATACACTTGTACAACCTTTTCCAAACTTGTACACACTTGTACAAACTTGTACATTCTTGTGCATACTTGTACACCCTTGTAAACACTTGTACAAGCTTGTACACACTTGTACAAGCTTGTACACACTTGTACACCCTTGTTCAAACTTGTGCACCCTTGTACACTTTTGTACACCCTTGTATACATTTGTACAACCTTGTACAAACTTGTACACAATTGTACAAACTTGTACACACTTGTACAAACTTGTACACCCTTGTACACACTCGTACAACCTTGTACACACTTGTACAACCTTGTACAAACCTGTACACCCTTGTACACACTTGTACAACCTTGTACACACTTGTACAACCTTGTACACACTTGTACAACCTTGTACACACTTGTACAAGCTTGTACACACTTGTACAACCTTGTACACACTTGTACAACCTTTTACACAATTGTAAAACCTTGTACACACTTGTACATTCTTGTACAAACTTGTACTTACTTGTACAACCTTGTACAAACTTGTACACACTTGTACAAACTTTTACATCCTTGTACACATTTGTACACCCTTGTACACACTTGTACAACCTTGTACAAACCTGTACACCCTTGTACACGATTGTACAAGCTTGTACAAGATTGTACACCCTTGTACACACTTGTGCACCCTTGTACACACTTGTACACCCTTGTACACACTTGTAAACCTTTTACAAACTTGTACACACTTGTACAAACTTGTACATTCTTGTGCATACTTGTACATCCTTGTAAACACTTGTACAAGCTTGTACACACTTGTACAAGCTTGTACACACTTGTACACCCTTGTTCAAACTTGTGCACCCTTGTACACACTTGTACACCCTTGTACACACTTGTACAACCTTTTACAAACTTGTACACAATTGTACAAACTTGTACATTCTTGTACATACTTGTACACCCTTGTAAACACTTGTACAACCTTGTACAAACCTGTACACCCTTGTACACACTTGTACAAGCTTGTACACACTTGTACACCCTTGTACAAACTTGTGCACCCTTGTACACTTTTGTACACCCTTGTATACATTTGTACAACCTTGTACAAACTTGTGCACACTTGTACAAACTTGTACACACTAGTACAAACTTGTACACCCTTGTACACACTTGTACAACCTTGTACACACTTGTACAACCTTGTACACAATTGTACAACCTTGTACAACCTTGTACACACTTGTACAACCTTGTACACACTTGTACAACCTTGTACACACTTGTACAACCTTGTACACACTTGTACACACTTGTACAAACTTGTACATTCTTGTACATACTTGTACTCCCTTGTAAACACTTGTACAACCTTGTACAAACCTGTACAACCTTGTACACACTTGTACAACCTTGTACACAATTGTAAAACATTGTACACACTTGTACAACCTTGTACAAACTTGTACACACTTGTACAAACTTTTACATCCTTGTACACATTTGTACACCCTTGTACACACTTGTACAACCTTGTACACACTTGTACAACCTTGTACACACTTGTACAACCTTGTACACACTTGTACAACCTTGTACACACTTGTACAACCTTGTACACACTTGTACAACCTTGTACACAATTGTACACGTTTGTACAACCTTGTACAAACTTGTACACACTTGTACAACCTTGTACAAACTTGTACACACTTGTACAACCTTGTACAAACTTGTGCACCCTTGTACACTTTTGTACACCCTTGTGTACATTTGTACAACCTTGTACAAACTTGTACACACTTGTACAAACTTGTACACCCTTGTACACACTTGTACACCCTTGTACACACTTGTACAACCTTGTACACACTTGTACAACCTTGTACACAATTGTAAAACCTTGTACAACCATGTACACACTTGTACAACTTTGTACACACTTGTACAACCTTGTACACACTTGTACACCTTTGTACACACTTGTACAACCTTGTACACTATGGTACAACCTTGTACACACTTGTACAACCTTGTACACACTTGTACAACCTTTTACAAACTTGTACACACTTGTACAAACTTGTACATTCTTTTGTACACCCTTGTAAACACTTGTACAACCTTGTACAAACCTGTACACCCTTGTACACACTTGTACAAGCTTGTACACACTTGTACACCCTTGTACAAACTTGTGCACCCTTGTACACTTTTGTACACCCTTGTATACATTTGTACAACCTGGTACAAACTTGTACACACTTGTACAAACTTGTACACACTTGTACAAACTTGTACACCCTTGTACACATTGTACAACCTTGTACACACTTGTACAACCTTGTACACAATTGTACACACTTGTACAAACTTGTACACCCTTGTACACATTGTACAACCTTGTACACACTTGTACAACCTTGTACACAATTGTACAACCTTGTACAACCATGTACACACTTGTACAACCTTGTACACACTTGTACAACCTTGTACACACTTGTACACCTTTGTACACACTTATACAACCTTGTACACACTTGTACAACCTTGTACACACTTGTAAAACCTTGTACACACTTGTACAACCTTGTACACACTTGTACAACCTTGTACACACTTGTACAACCTTGTAAAAACTTGTACAAGCTTGTACACGATTGTACACCCTTGTACACACTTGTGCACCCTTGTACACACTTGTACAACCTTGTACACACTTGTACAACCTTGTACACACTTGTACAACCATGTACACACTTGTACAACCTTGTACACACTTGTACAACCTTGTACACACTTGTACAACCTTGTACACACTTGTACAACCTTGTACACACTTGTACAACCTTGTACACACTTGTACAACCTTGTACACACTTGTACAAGCTTGTACACACTTGTACAACCTTGTACACACTTGTGCACCCTTGTACAAACTTGTGCACCCTTGTTTACTTTTGTACACCCTTGTATACATTTGTACAACCTTGTACAAACTTGTACACAATTGTACAAACTTGTACACACTTGTACAAACTTGTACACCCTTGTACACACTTGTACAACCTTGTACACACTTGTACAACCTTGTACAAACCTGTACACCCTTGTACACACTTGTACAAGATTGTACACGATTGTACACCCTTGTACACACTTGTGCACCCTTGTACACACTTGTACACCCTTGTACACACTTGTACAACCTTTTACAAACTTGTACACACTTGTACAAACTTTTACATTCTTGTACATACTTGTACACCCTTGTAAACACTTGTACAACCTTGTACAAACCTGTACACCCTTGTACACACTTGTACAAGCTTGTACACACTTGTACACCCTTGTACAAACTTGTGCACCCTTGTACTTTTTTGTACACCCTTGTATACATTTGTACAACCTTGTACAAACTTGTACACACTTGTACAAACTTGTACACACTTGTACAAACTTGTACACCCTTGTACACACTTGTACAACCTTGTACACACTTGTACAACCTTGTACACAATTGTACAACATTGTACAACCTTGTACACACTTGTTCAACCTTGTACACACTTGTACAACCTTGTACACACTTGTACACCTTTGTACACACTTGTACAACCTTGTACACACTTGTACAACCTTGTACACACTTGTACAACCTTGTACAAACTTGTACAACCTTGTACACACTTGTACACTCTTGTACAAACTTGTACATTCTTGTACATACTTGTACACCCTTGTAAACACTTGTACAACCTTGTACAAACCTGTACACCCTTGTACAAACTTGTACACCCTTGTACTCACTTGTACAACCTTGTACACACTTGTACAACCTTGTACACACTTGTACAACCTTGTACACACTTGTACAACCTTGTACACAATTGTACAACCTTGTACAACCTTGTACACACTTGTACAACCTTGTACACACTTGTACAACCTTGTACACACTTGTACAACCTTGTACACAATTGTACACCTTTGTACACACTTGTACAACCTTGTCCACACTTGTACAACCTTGTACACACTTGTACAACCTTGTACACACTTGTACAACCTTGTACACACTTTTTCAACCTTGTACACACTTGTACAACCTTGTACAAACCTGTAAACCCTTGTACAAGCTTGTACACACTTGTACAAGCTTGTACACACTTGTACACCCTTGTACAAACTTGTGCACCCTTGTACACTTTTATACCCTTGTACACATTTGTACAACCTTGTACAAACTTGTACACACTTGAACAAACTTGTACACACTTGTACAAACTTGTACACACTTGTACAAACTTGTACACCCTTCACACATTGTACAACCTTGTACACACTTGTACAACCTTGTACACAATTGTACACACTTGTACAAACTTGTACACCCTTGTACACATTGTACAACCTTGTACACACTTGTACAACCTTGTACACAATTGTACAACCTTGTACAACCATGTACACACTTGTACAACCTTGTACACACTTGTACAACCTTGTACACACTTGTACACCTTTGTACACACTTATACAACCTTGTACACACTTGTACAACCTTGTACACACTTGTAAAACCTTGTACACACTTGTACAACCTTGTACACACTTGTACAACCTTGTACACACTTGTACAACCTTGTAAAAACTTGTACAAGCTTGTACACGATTGTACACCCTTGTACACACTTGTGCACCCTTGTACACACTTGTACAACCTTGTACACACTTGTACAACCTTGTACACACTTGTACAACCATGTACACACTTGTACAACCTTGTACACACTTGTACAACCTTGTACACACTTGTACAACCTTGTACACACTTGTACAACCTTGTACACACTTGTACAACCTTGTACACACTTGTACAACCTTGTACACACTTGTACAACCTTGTACACACTTGTACAAGCTTGTGCACACTTGTACAACCTTGTACACACTTGTGCACCCTTGTACAAACTTGTACTTACTTGTACAACCTTGTACAAACTTGTACACACTTGTACAAACTTTTACATCCTTGTACACATTTGTACACCCTTGTACACACTTGTACAACCTTGTACAAACCTGTACACCCTTGAACACACTTGTACAAGCTTGTACACGATTGTATACCCTTGTACACACTTGTGCACCCTTGTACACACTTGTACACCCTTGTACACACTTGTACAACCTTTTACAAACTTGTACACACTTGTACAAACTTGTACATTCTTGTACATACTTGTAGACCCTTGTAAACACTTGTACAACCTTGTACAAACCTGTACACCCTTGTACACACTTGTACAAGCTTGTACACACTTGTACACCCTTGTACAAACTTGTGCACCCTTGTACACCCTTGTATACATTTGTACAACCTTGTACAAACTTGTACACACTTGTACAAACTTGTACACACTTGTACAAACTTTTACACCCTTGTACACACTTGTACAACCTTGTACACACTTGTACAACCTTGTACACAATTGTACAACCTTGTACACACTTGTACAACCTTGTACACAATTGTACAACCTTGTACACACTTGTTCAACCTTGTACACACTTGTACAACCTTGTACACACTTGTACACCTTTGTACACACTTGTACAACCTTGTACACACTTGTACAACCTTGTACACACTTGTACAACCTTGTACACACTTGTACAACCTTGTACACACTTGTACAACCTTGTACACACTTGTACAACCTTGTACACACTTGTACACACTTGTACAAACTTGTACATTCTTGTACATACTTGTACACCCTTGTAAACACTTGTACAACCTTGTACAAACCTGTACACCCTTGTACAAACTTGTACACCCTTGTACTCACTTGTACAACCTTGTACACACTTGTACAACCTTGTACACACTTGTACAACCTTGTACACACTTGTACAACCTTGTACACAATTGTACAACCTTGTACACACTTGTACAACCTTGTACACAATTGTACACCTTTGTACACACTTGTACAACCTTGTACACACTTGTACAACCTTGTAAAAACTTGTACAACCTTGTACACACTTGTACACCCCTGTACACACTTGTACAAGCTTGTACACACTTGTACACCCTTGTACACACTTGTACAAGCTTGTACACACTTGTACAAGCTTGTACACACTTGTACAACCTTGTACACACTTGTACACCCTTGTACACACTTGTACAACCTTTTACAAACTTGTACACACTTGTACAAAATTGTACATTCTTGTACATACTTGTACATCCTTGTACACACTTGTACAACCTTGTACAAACCTGTACACCCTTGTACACACTTGTACACACTTGTACAAGCTTGTACACACTTGTGCACCCTTGTACACACTTGTACACCCTTGTACACACTTGTACAACCTTTTACAAACTTGTACACACTTGTACAAACTTGTACATTCTTGTACATACTTGTACACCCTTGTAAACACTTGTACAACCTTGTACAAACCTGTACACCCTTGTACACACTTGTACAAGCTTGTACACACTTGTACAAGCTTGTACACACTTGTACACCCTTGTACAAACTTGTGCACCCTTGTAAACTTTTGTACACCCTTGTATACATTTGTACAACCTTGTACAAACTTGTACACAATTGTACAAACTTGTACACACTTGTACAAACTTGTACACCCTTGTACACACTTGTACAACCTTGTACACACTTGTACAACCTTGTACACACATGTACAACCTTGTACACAATTGCACAACCTTGTACAACCTTGTACACACTTGTACAACCTTGTACACACTTGTACAACCTTGTACACACTTGTACAACCTTGTACACACTTGTACACCTTTGTACACACTTGTACAACCTTGTACACACTTGTACAACCTTGTACACACTTGTACAACCTTGTACACACTTTTTCAACCTTGTACACACTTATACAACCTTGTACACACTTGTACAACCTTGTACACACTTGTACAACCTTGTACACACTTGTACAACCTTGTACACACTTGTACAACCTTGTAAAAACTTGTACAACCTTGTACACACTTGTACACCCTTGTACACACTTGTACAAGCTTGTACACACTTGTACAACCTTGTACACACTTGTTCACACTTGTACAACCTTGTACAAACCTGTAAACCCTTGTACAAGCTTGTACACACTTGTACAAGCTTGTACACACTTGTACACACTTGTACAACCTTGTACACACTTGTACAACCTTGTACACACTTGTACAACCTTGTAAAAACTTGTACAACCTTGTACACACTTGTACACCCTTGTACACACTTGTACAAACTTGTACATTCTTGTACATACTTGTACACCCTTGTACACACTTGTACAACCTTGTACAAACCTGTAAACCCTTGTACAAGCTTGTACACACTTGTACAAGCTTGTACACACTTGTACACCCTTGTACAAACTTGTGCACCCTTGTACACTTTTGTACACCCTTGTACACATTTGTACAACCTTGTACAAACTTGTACACACTTGAACAAACTTGTACACACTTGTACAACCTTGTACACACTTGTACAACCTTGTACACACTTGTACAACCTTGTACACACTTGTACAACCTTGTACACAATTGTACACCTTTGTACACACTTGTACAACCTTGTCCACACTTGTACAACCTTGTACACACTTGTACAACCTTGTACACACTTTTTCAACCTTGTACACACTTATACAACCTTGTACACACTTGTACAACCTTGTACACACTTGTACAACCTTATACACACTTGTACAACCTTGTACACACTTGTACAACCTTGTAAAAACTTGTACAACCTTGTACACACTTGTACACCCTTGTACACACTTGTACAAGCTTGTACACACTTGTACACCCTTGTACACACTTGTACAAGCTTGTACACACTTGTACAACCTTGTACACACTTGTACACCCTTGTACACACTTGTACAACCTTTTACAAACTTGTACACACTTGTACAAAATTGTACATTCTTGTACATACTTGTACATCCTTGTACACACTTGTACAACCTTGTACAAACCTGTACACCCTTGTACACACTTGTACAAGCTTGTACACACTTGTACAAGCTTGTACACACTTGTGCACCCTTGTACACACTTGTACAACCTTGTACACACTTGTACAACCTTTTACAAACTTGTACACACTTGTACAATCTTGTACATTCTTGTACATACTTGTACACCCTTGTAAACACTTGTACAACCTTGTACAAACCTGTACACCCTTGTACACACTTGTACAAGCTTGTACACACTTGTACAAGCTTGTACACACTTGTACACCCTTGTACAAACTTGTGCACCCTTGTACACTTTTGTACACCCTTGTATACATTTGTACAACCTTGTACAAACTTTTACACAATTGTACAAACTTGTACACACTTGTACAAACTTGTACACCCTTGTACACACTTGTACAACCTTGTACACACTTGTACAACCTTGTACACACATGTACAACCTTGTACACAATTGTACAACCTTGTACAACCTTGTACACACTTGTACAACCTTGTACACACTTGTACAACCTTGTACACACTTGTACAACCTTGTACACACTTGTACACCTTTGTACACACTTGTACAACCTTGTACACACTTGTACAACCTTGTACACACTTGTACAACCTTGTACACACTTGTACACCCTTGTACACACTTGTACAAGCTTGTACACACTTGTACAACCTTGTACACACTTGTTCACCCTTGTACACACTTGTACAACCTTTTACAAACTTGTACACACTTGTACAAAATTGTACATTCTTGTACATACTTGTACATCCTTGTACACATTTGTACAACCTTGTACAAACCTGTACACCCTTGTACACACTTGTACAAGCTTGTACACACTTGTACACCCTTGTACAAACTTGTGCACCCTTGTACAATTTTGTACACCCTTGTACACATTTGTACAACCTTGTACAAACTTAAACACACTTGTACAAACATGTACACACTTGAACAACCATGTACACACTTGTACAACCTTGTACACACTTGTACAAGCTTGTACACACTTGTACAAGCTTGTACACACTTGTACAAACTTGTACACACTTGTACAACCTTGTACACACTTGTACAACCTTGTACACAATTGTAAAACCTTGTACACACTTGTACAACCTTATACAAACCTGTACACCCTTGTACACACTTGTACAAGCTTGTACACGATTGTACACTCTTGTACACACTTGTGCAACCTTGTACACACTTGTACAAACCTGTAAACCCTTGTACACACTTGTACAAGCTTGTACACGATTGTACACTCTTGTACACACTTGTACAAGCTTGTACACACTTGTACACCCTTGTACACTTTTGTACACCCTTGTACACATTTGTACAACCTTGTACAAACTTGTACACACTTGAACAAACTTGTACACACTTGTACAACCTTGTACACACTTGTACAACCTTGTACACAATTGTAAAACCTTGTACACACTTGTACAACCTTATACAAACCTGTACACCCTTGTACACACTTGTACAAGCTTGTACACGATTGTACACTCTTGTACACACTTGTACAACCTTGTACACACTTGTACACACTTGTACAAACTTGTACATTCTTGTACATACTTGTACACCCTTGTAAACACTTGTACAACCTTGTACAAACCTGTACACCCTTGTACAAACTTGTACACCCTTGTACTCACTTGTACAACCTTGTACACACTTGTACAACCTTGTACACACTTGTACAACCTTGTACACACTTGTACAACCTTGTACACAATTGTACAACCTTGTACACACTTGTACAACCTTGTACACAATTGTACACCTTTGTACACACTTGTACAACCTTGTACACACTTGTACAACCTTGTAAAAACTTGTACAACCTTGTACACACTTGTACACCCCTGTACACACTTGTACAAGCTTGTACACACTTGTACACCCTTGTACACACTTGTACAAGCTTGTACACACTTGTACAAGCTTGTACACACTTGTACAACCTTGTACACACTTGTACACCCTTGTACACACTTGTACAACCTTTTACAAACTTGTACACACTTGTACAAAATTGTACATTCTTGTACATACTTGTACATCCTTGTACACACTTGTACAACCTTGTACAAACCTGTACACCCTTGTACACACTTGTACACACTTGTACAAGCTTGTACACACTTGTGCACCCTTGTACACACTTGTACACCCTTGTACACACTTGTACAACCTTTTACAAACTTGTACACACTTGTACAAACTTGTACATTCTTGTACATACTTGTACACCCTTGTAAACACTTGTACAACCTTGTACAAACCTGTACACCCTTGTACACACTTGTACAAGCTTGTACACACTTGTACAAGCTTGTACACACTTGTACACCCTTGTACAAACTTGTGCACCCTTGTAAACTTTTGTACACCCTTGTATACATTTGTACAACCTTGTACAAACTTGTACACAATTGTACAAACTTGTACACACTTGTACAAACTTGTACACCCTTGTACACACTTGTACAACCTTGTACACACTTGTACAACCTTGTACACACATGTACAACCTTGTACACAATTGCACAACCTTGTACAACCTTGTACACACTTGTACAACCTTGTACACACTTGTACAACCTTGTACACACTTGTACAACCTTGTACACACTTGTACACCTTTGTACACACTTGTACAACCTTGTACACACTTGTACAACCTTGTACACACTTGTACAACCTTGTACACACTTTTTCAACCTTGTACACACTTATACAACCTTGTACACACTTGTACAACCTTGTACACACTTGTACAACCTTGTACACACTTGTACAACCTTGTACACACTTGTACAACCTTGTAAAAACTTGTACAACCTTGTACACACTTGTACACCCTTGTACACACTTGTACAAGCTTGTACACACTTGTACAACCTTGTACACACTTGTTCACACTTGTACAACCTTGTACAAACCTGTAAACCCTTGTACAAGCTTGTACACACTTGTACAAGCTTGTACACACTTGTACACACTTGTACAACCTTGTACACACTTGTACAACCTTGTACACACTTGTACAACCTTGTAAAAACTTGTACAACCTTGTACACACTTGTACACCCTTGTACACACTTGTACAAACTTGTACATTCTTGTACATACTTGTACACCCTTGTACACACTTGTACAACCTTGTACAAACCTGTAAACCCTTGTACAAGCTTGTACACACTTGTACAAGCTTGTACACACTTGTACACCCTTGTACAAACTTGTGCACCCTTGTACACTTTTGTACACCCTTGTACACATTTGTACAACCTTGTACAAACTTGTACACACTTGAACAAACTTGTACACACTTGTACAACCTTGTACACACTTGTACAACCTTGTACACACTTGTACAACCTTGTACACACTTGTACAACCTTGTACACAATTGTACACCTTTGTACACACTTGTACAACCTTGTCCACACTTGTACAACCTTGTACACACTTGTACAACCTTGTACACACTTTTTCAACCTTGTACACACTTATACAACCTTGTACACACTTGTACAACCTTGTACACACTTGTACAACCTTATACACACTTGTACAACCTTGTACACACTTGTACAACCTTGTAAAAACTTGTACAACCTTGTACACACTTGTACACCCTTGTACACACTTGTACAAGCTTGTACACACTTGTACACCCTTGTACACACTTGTACAAGCTTGTACACACTTGTACAACCTTGTACACACTTGTACACCCTTGTACACACTTGTACAACCTTTTACAAACTTGTACACACTTGTACAAAATTGTACATTCTTGTACATACTTGTACATCCTTGTACACACTTGTACAACCTTGTACAAACCTGTACACCCTTGTACACACTTGTACAAGCTTGTACACACTTGTACAAGCTTGTACACACTTGTGCACCCTTGTACACACTTGTACAACCTTGTACACACTTGTACAACCTTTTACAAACTTGTACACACTTGTACAATCTTGTACATTCTTGTACATACTTGTACACCCTTGTAAACACTTGTACAACCTTGTACAAACCTGTACACCCTTGTACACACTTGTACAAGCTTGTACACACTTGTACAAGCTTGTACACACTTGTACACCCTTGTACAAACTTGTGCACCCTTGTACACTTTTGTACACCCTTGTATACATTTGTACAACCTTGTACAAACTTTTACACAATTGTACAAACTTGTACACACTTGTACAAACTTGTACACCCTTGTACACACTTGTACAACCTTGTACACACTTGTACAACCTTGTACACACATGTACAACCTTGTACACAATTGTACAACCTTGTACAACCTTGTACACACTTGTACAACCTTGTACACACTTGTACAACCTTGTACACACTTGTACAACCTTGTACACACTTGTACACCTTTGTACACACTTGTACAACCTTGTACACACTTGTACAACCTTGTACACACTTGTACAACCTTGTACACACTTGTACACCCTTGTACACACTTGTACAAGCTTGTACACACTTGTACAACCTTGTACACACTTGTTCACCCTTGTACACACTTGTACAACCTTTTACAAACTTGTACACACTTGTACAAAATTGTACATTCTTGTACATACTTGTACATCCTTGTACACATTTGTACAACCTTGTACAAACCTGTACACCCTTGTACACACTTGTACAAGCTTGTACACACTTGTACACCCTTGTACAAACTTGTGCACCCTTGTACAATTTTGTACACCCTTGTACACATTTGTACAACCTTGTACAAACTTAAACACACTTGTACAAACATGTACACACTTGAACAACCATGTACACACTTGTACAACCTTGTACACACTTGTACAAGCTTGTACACACTTGTACAAGCTTGTACACACTTGTACAAACTTGTACACACTTGTACAACCTTGTACACACTTGTACAACCTTGTACACAATTGTAAAACCTTGTACACACTTGTACAACCTTATACAAACCTGTACACCCTTGTACACACTTGTACAAGCTTGTACACGATTGTACACTCTTGTACACACTTGTGCAACCTTGTACACACTTGTACAAACCTGTAAACCCTTGTACACACTTGTACAAGCTTGTACACGATTGTACACTCTTGTACACACTTGTACAAGCTTGTACACACTTGTACACCCTTGTACACTTTTGTACACCCTTGTACACATTTGTACAACCTTGTACAAACTTGTACACACTTGAACAAACTTGTACACACTTGTACAACCTTGTACACACTTGTACAACCTTGTACACAATTGTAAAACCTTGTACACACTTGTACAACCTTATACAAACCTGTACACCCTTGTACACACTTGTACAAGCTTGTACACGATTGTACACTCTTGTACACACTTGTACAAGCTTGTACACACTTGTACACCCTTGTACAAACTTGTGCACCCTTGTACACTTTTGTACACCCTTGTACACATTTGTACAACCTTGTACAAACTTGTACACACTTGAACAAACTTGTACACACTTGTACAACCTTGTACACACTTGTACAACCTTGTACACACATGTACAACCTTGTACACAATTGCACAACCTTGTACAACCTTGTACACACTTGTACAACCTTGTACACACTTGTACAACCTTGTACACACTTGTACAACCTTGTACACACTTGTACAACCTTGTACACACATGTACAACCTTGTACACAATTGCACAACCTTGTACAACCTTGTACACACTTGTCCAACCTTGTACACACTTGTACAACCTTGTACACACTTGTACAACCTTGTACACACTTGTACACCTTTGTACACACTTGTACAACCTTGTACACACTTGTACAACCTTGTACACACTTGTACAACCTTGTACACACTTTTTCAACCTTGTACACACTTGTACAACCTTGTACACACTTGTACAACCTTTTACAAACTTGTACACACTTGTACAAACTTGTACATTCTTTTGTACACCCTTGTAAACACTTGTACAACCTTGTACAAACCTGTACACCCTTGTACACACTTGTACAAGCTTGTACACACTTGTACACCCTTGTACAAACTTGTGCACCCTTGTACACTTTTGTACACCCTTGTATACATTTGTACAACCTGGTACAAACTTGTACACACTTGTACAAACTTGTACACACTTGTACAAACTTGTACACCCTAGTACACATTGTACAACCTTGTACACACTTGTACAACCTTGTACACAATTGTACACACTTGTACAAACTTGTACACCCTTGTACACATTGTACAACCTTGTACACACTTGTACAACCTTGTACACAATTGTACAACCTTGTACACAATTGTACAACCTTGTACAACCATGTACACACTTGTACAACCTTGTACACACTTGTACAACCTTGTACACACTTGTACACCTTTGTACACACTTATACAACCTTGTACACACTTGTACAACCTTGTACACACTTGTAAAACCTTGTACACACTTGTACAACCTTGTACACACTTGTACAACCTTGTACACACTTGTACAACCTTGTAAAAACTTGTACAAGCTTGTACACGATTGTACACCCTTGTACACACTTGTGCACCCTTGTACACACTTGTACAACCTTGTACACACTTGTACAACCTTGTACACACTTGTACAACCATGTACACACTTGTACAACCTTGTACACACTTGTACAACCTTGTACACACTTGTACAACCTTGTACACACTTGTACAACCTTGTAAACACTTGTACAACCTTGTACACACTTGTACAACCTTGTACACACTTGTACAACCTTGTACACACTTGTACAAGCTTGTACACACTTGTACAACCTTGTACACACTTGTGCACCCTTGTACAAACTTGTGCACCCTTGTTTACTTTTGTACACCCTTGTATACATTTGTACAACCTTGTACAAACTTGTACACAATTGTACAAACTTGTACACACTTGTACAAACTTGTACACCCTTGTACACACTTGTACAACCTTGTACACACTTGTACAACCTTGTACAAACCTGTACACCCTTGTACACACTTGTACAAGATTGTACACGATTGTACACCCTTGTACACACTTGTGCACCCTTGTACACACTTGTACACCCTTGTACACACTTGTACAACCTTTTACAAACTTGTACACACTTGTACAAACTTTTACATTCTTGTACATACTTGTACACCCTTGTAAACACTTGTACAACCTTGTACAAACCTGTACACCCTTGTACACACTTGTACAAGCTTGTACACACTTGTACACCCTTGTACAAACTTGTGCACCCTTGTACACTTTTGTACACCCTTGTATACATTTGTACAACCTTGTACAAACTTGTACACACTTGTACAAACTTGTACACACTTGTACAAACTTGTACACCCTTGTACACACTTGTACAACCTTGTACACACTTGTACAACCTTGTACACAATTGTACAACATTGTACAACCTTGTACACACTTGTTCAACCTTGTACACACTTGTACAACCTTGTACACACTTGTACACCTTTGTACACACTTGTACAACCTTGTACACACTTGTACAACCTTGTACACACTTGTACAACCTTGTACAAACTTGTACAACCTTGTACACACTTGTACACACTTGTACAAACTTGTACATTCTTGTACATACTTGTACACCCTTGTAAACACTTGTACAACCTTGTACAAACCTGTACACCCTTGTACAAACTTGTACACCCTTGTACTCACTTGTACAACCTTGTACACACTTGTACAACCTTGTACACACTTGTACAACCTTGTACACACTTGTACAACTTTGTACACAATTGTACAACCTTGTACAACCTTGTACACACTTGTACAACCTTGTACACACTTGTACAACCTTGTACACACTTGTACAACCTTGTACACAATTGTACACCTTTGTACACACTTGTACAACCTTGTCCACACTTGTACAACCTTGTACACACTTGTACAACCTTGTACACACTTTTTCAACCTTGTACACACTTGTACAAACTTGTACATTCTTGTACATACTTGTACACCCTTGTACACACTTGTACAACCTTGTACAAACCTGTAAACCCTTGTACAAGCTTGTACACACTTGTACAAGCTTGTACACACTTGTACACCCTTGTACAAACTTGTGCACCCTTGTACACTTTTGTACACCCTTGTACACATTTGTACAACCTTGTACAAACTTGTACACACTTGAACAAACTTGTACACACTTGTACAAACTTGTACACACTTGTACAAACTTGTACACCCTTGTACACATTGTACAACCTTGTACACACTTGTACAACCTTGTACACAATTGTACACACTTGTACAAACTTGTACACCCTTGTACACATTGTACAACCTTGTACACACTTGTACAACCTTGTACACAATTGTACAACCTTGTACAACCATGTACACACTTGTACAACCTTGTACACACTTGTACAACCTTGTACACACTTGTACACCTTTGTACACACTTATACAACCTTGTACACACTTGTACAACCTTGTACACACTTGTAAAACCTTGTACACACTTGTACAACCTTGTACACACTTGTACAACCTTGTACACACTTGTACAACCTTGTAAAAACTTGTACAAGCTTGAACACGATTGTACACCCTTGTACACACTTGTGCACCCTTGTACACACTTGTACAACCTTGTACACACTTGTACAACCTTGTACACCCTTGTACAACCATGTACACACTTGTACAACCTTGTACACACTTGTACAACCTTGTACACACTTGTACAACCTTGTACACACTTGTACAACCTTGTACACACTTGTACAACCTTGTACACACTTGTACAACCTTGTACACACTTGTACAACCTTGTACACACTTGTACAAGCTTGTGCACACTTGTACAACCTTGTACACACTTGTGCACCCTTGTACAAACTTGTACTTACTTGTACAACCTTGTACAAACTTGTACACACTTGTACAAACTTTTACATCCTTGTACACATTTGTACACCCTTGTACACACTTGTACAACCTTGTACAAACCTGTACACCCTTGAACACACTTGTACAAGCTTGTACACGATTGTACACCCTTGTACACACTTGTGCACCCTTGTACACACTTGTACACCCTTGTACACACTTGTACAACCTTTTACAAACTTGTACACACTTGTACAAACTTGTACATTCTTGTACATACTTGTACACCCTTGTAAACACTTGTACAACCTTGTACAAACCTGTACACCCTTGTACACACTTGTACAAGCTTGTACACACTTGTACACCCTTGTACAAACTTGTGCACCCTTGTACACTTTTGTACACCCTTGTATACATTTGTACAACCTTGTACAAACTTGTACACACTTGTACAAACTTGTACACACTTGTACAAACTTGTACACCCTTGTACACACTTGTACAACCTTGTACACACTTGTACAACCTTGTACACAATTGTACAACCTTGTACAACCTTGTACACACTTGTTCAACCTTGTACACACTTGTACAACCTTGTACACACTTGTACACCTTTGTACACACTTGTACAACCTTGTACACACTTGTACAACCTTGTACACACTTGTACAACCTTGTACACACTTGTACAACCTTGTACACACTTGTACAACCTTGTACACACTTGTACACACTTGTACAAACTTGTACATTCTTGTACATACTTGTACACCCTTGTAAACACTTGTACAACCTTGTACAAACCTGTACACCCTTGTACAAACTTGTACACCCTTGTACTCACTTGTACAACCTTGTACACACTTGTACAACCTTTTACACACTTGTACAACCTTGTACATACTTGTACAACCTTGTACACAATTGTACAACCTTGTACACACTTGTACAACCTTGTACACAATTGTACACCTTTGTACACACTTGTACAACCTTGTACACACTTGTACAACCTTGTAAAAACTTGTACAACCTTGTACACACTTGTACACCCTTGTACACACTTGTACAAGCTTGTACACACTTGTACACCCTTGTACACACTTGTACAAGCTTGTACACACTTGTACACCCTTGTACACACTTGTACAAGCTTGTACACACTTGTACAAGCTTGTACACACTTGTACAACCTTGTACACACTTGTACACCCTTGTACACACTTGTACAACCTTTTACAAACTTGTACACACTTGTACAAAATTGTACATTCTTGTACATACTTGTACATCCTTGTACACACTTGTACAACCTTGTACAAACCTGTACACCCTTGTACACACTTGTACACACTTGTACAAGCTTGTACACACTTGTGCACCCTTGTACACACTTGTACACCCTTGTACACACTTGTACAACCTTTTACAAACTTGTACACACTTGTACAAACTTGTACATTCTTGTACATACTTGTACACCCTTGTAAACACTTGTACAACCTTGTACAAACCTGTACACCCTTGTACACACTTGTACAAGCTTGTACACACTTGTACAAGCTTGTACACACTTGTACACCCTTGTACAAACTTGTGCACCCTTGTACACTTTTGTACACCCTTGTATACATTTGTAAAACCTTGTACAAACTTGTACACAATTGTACAAACTTGTACACACTTGTACAAACTTGTACACCCTTGTACACACTTGTACAACCTTGTACACACTTGTACAACCTTGTACACACATGTACAACCTTGTACACAATTGCACAACCTTGTACAACCTTGTACACACTTGTACAACCTTGTACACACTTGTACAACCTTGTACACACTTGTACAACCTTGTACACACTTGTACACCTTTGTACACACTTGTACAACCTTGTACACACTTGTACAACCTTGTACACACTTGTACAACCTTGTACACACTTTTTCAACCTTGTACACACTTATACAACCTTGTACACACTTGTACAACCTTGTACACACTTGTACAACCTTGTACACACTTGTACAACCTTGTACACACTTGTACAACCTTGTAAAAACTTGTACAACCTTGTACACACTTGTACACCCTTGTACACACTTGTACAAGCTTGTACACACTTGTACAACCTTGTACACACTTGTTCACACTTGTACAACCTTGTACAAACCTGTAAACCCTTGTACAAGCTTGTACACACTTGTACAAGCTTGTACACACTTGTACACACTTGTACAACCTTGTACACACTTGTACAACCTTGTACACACTTGTACAACCTTGTAAAAACTTGTACAACCTTGTACACACTTGTACACTCTTGTACACACTTGTACAAACTTGTACATTCTTGTACATACTTGTACACCCTTGTACACACTTGTACAACCTTGTACAAACCTGTAAACCCTTGTACAAGCTTGTACACACTTGTACAAGCTTGTACACACTTGTACACCCTTGTACAAACTTGTGCACCCTTGTACACTTTTGTACACCCTTGTACACATTTGTACAACCTTGTACAAACTTGTACACACTTGAACAAACTTGTACACACTTGTACAACCTTGTACACACTTGTACAACCTTGTACACACTTGTACAACCTTGTACACACTTGTACAACCTTGTACACAATTGTACACCTTTGTACACACTTGTACAACCTTGTCCACACTTGTACAACCTTGTACACACTTGTACAACCTTGTACACACTTTTTCAACCTTGTACACACTTATACAACCTTGTACACACTTGTACAACCTTGTACACACTTGTACAACCTTGTACACACTTGTACAACCTTGTACACACTTGTACAACCTTGTACACACTTGTACAACCTTGTAAAAACTTGTACAACCTTGTACACACTTGTACACCCTTGTACACACTTGTACAAGCTTGTACACACTTGTACAACCTTGTACACACTTGTACAACCTTGTACACACTTGTTCACACTTGTACAACCTTGTACAAACCTGTAAACCCTTGTACAAGCTTGTACACACTTGTACAAGCTTGTACACACTTGTACACACTTGTACAACCTTGTACACACTTGTACAACCTTGTACACACTTGTACAACCTTGTAAAAACTTGTACAACCTTGTACACACTTGTACACCCTTGTACACACTTGTACAAACTTGTACATTCTTGTACATACTTGTACACCCTTGTACACACTTGTACAACCTTGTACAAACCTGTAAACCCTTGTACAAGCTTGTACACACTTGTACAAGCTTGTACACACTTGTACACCCTTGTACAAACTTGTGCACCCTTGTACACTTTTGTACACCCTTGTACACATTTGTACAACCTTGTACAAACTTGTACACACTTGAACAAACTTGTACACACTTGTACAACCTTGTACACACTTGTACAACCTTGTACACACTTGTACAACCTTGTACACACTTGTACAACCTTGTACACACTTGTACAACCTTGTACACACTTGTACAACCTTGTACACAATTGTACACCTTTGTACACACTTGTACAACCTTGTCCACACTTGTACAACCTTGTACACATTTGTACAACCTTGTACACACTTGTACAACCTTGTACACACTTGTACAACCTTGTACACACTTGTACAACCTTGTAAAAACTTGTACAACCTTGTACACACTTGTACACCCTTGTACACACTTGTACAAGCTTGTACACACTTGTACAAACTTGTACACACTTGTACAAGCTTGTACACACTTGTACAACCTTGTACACACTTGTACACCCTTGTACACACTTGTACAACCTTTTACAAACTTGTACACACTTGTACAAAATTGTACATTCTTGTACATACTTGTACATCCTTGTACACACTTGTACAACCTTGTACAAACCTGTACACCCTTGTACACACTTGTACAAGCTTGTACACACTTGTGCACCCTTGTACACACTTGTACACCCTTGTACACACTTGTACAACCTTTTACAAACTTGTACACACTTGTACAAACTTGTACATTCTTGTACATACTTGTACACCCTTGTAAACACTTGTACAACCTTGTACAAACCTGTACACCCTTGTACACACTTGTACAAGCTTGTACACACTTGTACAAGCTTGTACACACTTGTACACCCTTGTACAAACTTGTGCACCCTTGTACACTTTTGTACACCCTTGTATACATTTGTACAACCTTGTACAAACTTTTACACAATTGTACAAACTTGTACACACTTGTACAAACTTGTACACCCTTGTACACACTTGTACAACCTTGTACACACTTGTACAACCTTGTACACACATGTACAACCTTGTACACAATTGTACAACCTTGTACAACCTTGTACACACTTGTACAACCTTGTACACACTTGTACAACCTTGTACACACTTGTACAACCTTGTACACACTTGTACACCTTTGTTCACACTTGTACAACCTTGTACACACTTGTACAACCTTGTACACACTTGTACAACCTTGTACACACTTTTTCAACCTTGTACACACTTATACAACCTTGTACACACTTGTACAACCTTGTACACACTTGTACAACCTTGTACACACTTGTACAACCTTGTACACACTTGTACAACCTTGTAAAAACTTGTACAACCTTGTACACACTTGTACACCCTTGTACACACTTGTACAAGCTTGTACACACTTGTACAACCTTGTACACACTTGTTCACCCTTGTACACACTTGTACAACCTTTTACAAACTTGTACACACTTGTACAAAATTGTACATTCTTGTACATACTTGTACATCCTTGTACACATTTGTACAACCTTGTACAAACCTGTACACCCTTGTACACACTTGTACAAGCTTGTACACACTTGTACACCCTTGTACAAACTTGTGCACCCTTGTACAATTTTGTACACCCTTGTACACATTTGTACAACCTTGTACAAACTTAAACACACTTGTACAAACATGTACACACTTGAACAACCATGTACACACTTGTACAACCTTGTACACACTTGTACAAGCTTGTACACACTTGTACAAACTTGTACACACTTGTACAACCTTGTACACACTTGTACAACCTTGTACACAATTGTAAAACCTTGTACACACTTGTACAACCTTGTACAAACCTGTACACCCTTGTACACACTTGTACAAGCTTGTACACGATTGTACACTCTTGTACACACTTGTGCAACCTTGTACACACTTGTACAAACCTGTAAACCCTTGTACAAGCTTGTACACACTTGTACAAGCTTGTACACACTTGTACACCCTTGTACAAACTTGTGCACCCTTGTACACTTTTGTACACCCTTGTACACATTTGTACAACCTTGTACAAACTTGTACACACTTGAACAAACTTGTACACACTTGTACAACCTTGTACACACTTGTACAACCTTGTACACACTTGTACAACCTTGTACACACTTGTACAACCTTGTACACAATTGTACACCTTTGTACACACTTGTACAACCTTGTCCACACTTGTACAACCTTGTACACACTTGTACAACCTTGTACACACTTTTTCAACCTTGTACACACTTATACAACCTTGTACACACTTGTACAACCTTGTACACACTTGTACAACCTTGTACACACTTGTACAACCTTGTACACACTTGTACAACCTTGTACACACTTGTACAACCTTGTAAAAACTTGTACAACCTTGTACACACTTGTACACCCTTGTACACACTTGTACAAGCTTGTACACACTTGTACACCCTTGTACACACTTGTACAAGCTTGTACACACTTGTACAACCTTGTACACACTTGTACACCCTTGTACACACTTGTACAACCTTTTACAAACTTGTACACACTTGTACAAAATTGTACATTCTTGTACATACTTGTACATCCTTGTACACACTTGTACAACCTTGTACAAACCTGTACACCCTTGTACACACTTGTACAAGCTTGTACACACTTGTGCACCCTTGTACACACTTGTACACCCTTGTACACACTTGTACAACCTTTTACAAACTTGTACACACTTGTACAAACTTGTACATTCTTGTACATACTTGTACACCCTTGTAAACACTTGTACAACCTTGTACAAACCTGTACACCCTTGTACACACTTGTACAAGCTTGTACACACTTGTACAAGCTTGTACACACTTGTACACCCTTGTACAAACTTGTGCACCCTTGTACACTTTTGTACACCCTTGTATACATTTGTACAACCTTGTACAAACTTTTACACAATTGTACAAACTTGTACACACTTGTACAAACTTGTACACTCTTGTACACACTTGTACAACCTTGTACACACTTGTACAACCTTGTACACACATGTACAACCTTGTACACAATTGTACAACCTTGTACAACCTTGTACACACTTGTACAACCTTGTACACACTTGTACAACCTTGTACACACTTGTACAACCTTGTACACACTTGTACACCTTTGTACACACTTGTACAACCTTGTACACACTTGTACAACCTTGTACACACTTGTACAACCTTGTACACGCTTGTACAACCTTGTACACACTTGTACAACCTTGTACACACTTGTTCACACTTGTACAACCTTGTACAAACCTGTAAACCCTTGTACAAGCTTGTACACACTTGTACAAGCTTGTACACACTTGTACACACTTGTACAACCTTGTACACACTTGTACAACCTTGTACACACTTGTACAACCTTGTAAAAACTTGTACAACCTTGTACACACTTGTACACCCTTGTACACACTTGTACAAACTTGTACATTCTTGTACATACTTGTACACCCTTGTACACAATTGTACAACCTTGTACACACTTGTACAACCTTGTACACAATTGTACACCTTTGTACACACTTGTACAACCTTGTACACACTTGTACAACCTTGTAAAAACTTGTACACCCTTGTACTCACTTGTACAACCTTGTACACACTTGTACAACCTTTTACACACTTGTACAACCTTGTACATACTTGTACAACCTTGTACACAATTGTACAACCTTGTACACACTTGTACAACCTTGTACACAATTGTACACCTTTGTACACACTTGTACAACCTTGTACACACTTGTACAACCTTGTAAAAACTTGTACAACCTTGTACACACTTGTACACCCTTGTACACACTTGTACAAGCTTGTACACACTTGTACACCCTTGTACACACTTGTACAAGCTTGTACACACTTGTACACCCTTGTACACACTTGTACAAGCTTGTACACACTTGTACAAGCTTGTACACACTTGTACAACCTTGTACACACTTGTACACCCTTGTACACACTTGTACAACCTTTTACAAACTTGTACACACTTGTACAAAATTGTACATTCTTGTACATACTTGTACATCCTTGTACACACTTGTACAACCTTGTACAAACCTGTACACCCTTGTACACACTTGTACACACTTGTACAAGCTTGTACACACTTGTGCACCCTTGTACACACTTGTACACCCTTGTACACACTTGTACAACCTTTTACAAACTTGTACACACTTGTACAAACTTGTACATTCTTGTACATACTTGTACACCCTTGTAAACACTTGTACAACCTTGTACAAACCTGTACACCCTTGTACACACTTGTACAAGCTTGTACACACTTGTACAAGCTTGTACACACTTGTACACCGTTGTACAAACTTGTGCACCCTTGTACACTTTTGTACACCCTTGTATACATTTGTAAAACCTTGTACAAACTTGTACACAATTGTACAAACTTGTACACACTTGTACAAACTTGTACACCCTTGTACACACTTGTACAACCTTGTACACACTTGTACAACCTTGTACACACATGTACAACCTTGTACACAATTGCACAACCTTGTACAACCTTGTACACACTTGTACAACCTTGTACACACTTGTACAACCTTGTACACACTTGTACAACCTTGTACACACTTGTACACCTTTGTACACACTTGTACAACCTTGTACACACTTGTACAACCTTGTACACACTTGTACAACCTTGTACACACTTTTTCAACCTTGTACACACTTATACAACCTTGTACACACTTGTACAACCTTGTACACACTTGTACAACCTTGTACACACTTGTACAACCTTGTACACACTTGTACAACCTTGTAAAAACTTGTACAACCTTGTACACACTTGTACACCCTTGTACACACTTGTACAAGCTTGTACACACTTGTACAACCTTGTACACACTTGTTCACACTTGTACAACCTTGTACAAACCTGTAAACCCTTGTACAAGCTTGTACACACTTGTACAAGCTTGTACACACTTGTACACACTTGTACAACCTTGTACACACTTGTACAACCTTGTACACACTTGTACAACCTTGTAAAAACTTGTACAACCTTGTACACACTTGTACACTCTTGTACACACTTGTACAAACTTGTACATTCTTGTACATACTTGTACACCCTTGTACACACTTGTACAACCTTGTACAAACCTGTAAACCCTTGTACAAGCTTGTACACACTTGTACAAGCTTGTACACACTTGTACACCCTTGTACAAACTTGTGCACCCTTGTACACTTTTGTACACCCTTGTACACATTTGTACAACCTTGTACAAACTTGTACACACTTGAACAAACTTGTACACACTTGTACAACCTTGTACACACTTGTACAACCTTGTACACACTTGTACAACCTTGTACACACTTGTACAACCTTGTACACAATTGTACACCTTTGTACACACTTGTACAACCTTGTCCACACTTGTACAACCTTGTACACACTTGTACAACCTTGTACACACTTTTTCAACCTTGTACACACTTATACAACCTTGTACACACTTGTACAACCTTGTACACACTTGTACAACCTTGTACACACTTGTACAACCTTGTACACACTTGTACAACCTTGTACACACTTGTACAACCTTGTAAAAACTTGTACAACCTTGTACACACTTGTACACCCTTGTACACACTTGTACAAGCTTGTACACACTTGTACAACCTTGTACACACTTGTACAACCTTGTACACACTTGTTCACACTTGTACAACCTTGTACAAACCTGTAAACCCTTGTACAAGCTTGTACACACTTGTACAAGCTTGTACACACTTGTACACACTTGTACAACCTTGTACACACTTGTACAACCTTGTACACACTTGTACAACCTTGTAAAAACTTGTACAACCTTGTACACACTTGTACACCCTTGTACACACTTGTACAAACTTGTACATTCTTGTACATACTTGTACACCCTTGTACACACTTGTACAACCTTGTACAAACCTGTAAACCCTTGTACAAGCTTGTACACACTTGTACAAGCTTGTACACACTTGTACACCCTTGTACAAACTTGTGCACCCTTGTACACTTTTGTACACCCTTGTACACATTTGTACAACCTTGTACAAACTTGTACACACTTGAACAAACTTGTACACACTTGTACAACCTTGTACACACTTGTACAACCTTGTACACACTTGTACAACCTTGTACACACTTGTACAACCTTGTACACACTTGTACAACCTTGTACACACTTGTACAACCTTGTACACAATTGTACACCTTTGTACACACTTGTACAACCTTGTCCACACTTGTACAACCTTGTACACACTTGTACAACCTTGTACACACTTGTACAACCTTGTACACACTTGTACAACCTTGTACACACTTGTACAACCTTGTAAAAACTTGTACAACCTTGTACACACTTGTACACCCTTGTACACACTTGTACAAGCTTGTACACACTTGTACACCCTTGTACACACTTGTACAAGCTTGTACACACTTGTACAACCTTGTACACACTTGTACACCCTTGTACACACTTGTACAACCTTTTACAAACTTGTACACACTTGTACAAAATTGTACATTCTTGTACATACTTGTACATCCTTGTACACACTTGTACAACCTTGTACAAACCTGTACACCCTTGTACACACTTGTACAAGCTTGTACACACTTGTGCACCCTTGTACACACTTGTACACCCTTGTACACACTTGTACAACCTTTTACAAACTTGTACACACTTGTACAAACTTGTACATTCTTGTACATACTTGTACACCCTTGTAAACACTTGTACAACCTTGTACAAACCTGTACACCCTTGTACACACTTGTACAAGCTTGTACACACTTGTACAAGCTTGTACACACTTGTACACCCTTGTACAAACTTGTGCACCCTTGTACACTTTTGTACACCCTTGTATACATTTGTACAACCTTGTACAAACTTTTACACAATTGTACAAACTTGTACACACTTGTACAAACTTGTACACCCTTGTACACACTTGTACAACCTTGTACACACTTGTACAACCTTGTACACACATGTACAACCTTGTACACAATTGTACAACCTTGTACAACCTTGTACACACTTGTACAACCTTGTACACACTTGTACAACCTTGTACACACTTGTACAACCTTGTACACACTTGTACACCTTTGTTCACACTTGTACAACCTTGTACACACTTGTACAACCTTGTACACACTTGTACAACCTTGTACACACTTTTTCAACCTTGTACACACTTATACAACCTTGTACACACTTGTACAACCTTGTACACACTTGTACAACCTTGTACACACTTGTACAACCTTGTACACACTTGTACAACCTTGTAAAAACTTGTACAACCTTGTACACACTTGTACACCCTTGTACACACTTGTACAAGCTTGTACACACTTGTACAACCTTGTACACACTTGTTCACCCTTGTACACACTTGTACAACCTTTTACAAACTTGTACACACTTGTACAAAATTGTACATTCTTGTACATACTTGTACATCCTTGTACACATTTGTACAACCTTGTACAAACCTGTACACCCTTGTACACACTTGTACAAGCTTGTACACACTTGTACACCCTTGTACAAACTTGTGCACCCTTGTACAATTTTGTACACCCTTGTACACATTTGTACAACCTTGTACAAACTTAAACACACTTGTACAAACATGTACACACTTGAACAACCATGTACACACTTGTACAACCTTGTACACACTTGTACAAGCTTGTACACACTTGTACAAACTTGTACACACTTGTACAACCTTGTACACACTTGTACAACCTTGTACACAATTGTAAAACCTTGTACACACTTGTACAACCTTGTACAAACCTGTACACCCTTGTACACACTTGTACAAGCTTGTACACGATTGTACACTCTTGTACACACTTGTGCAACCTTGTACACACTTGTACAAACCTGTAAACCCTTGTACAAGCTTGTACACACTTGTACAAGCTTGTACACACTTGTACACCCTTGTACAAACTTGTGCACCCTTGTACACTTTTGTACACCCTTGTACACATTTGTACAACCTTGTACAAACTTGTACACACTTGAACAAACTTGTACACACTTGTACAACCTTGTACACACTTGTACAACCTTGTACACACTTGTACAACCTTGTACACACTTGTACAACCTTGTACACAATTGTACACCTTTGTACACACTTGTACAACCTTGTCCACACTTGTACAACCTTGTACACACTTGTACAACCTTGTACACACTTTTTCAACCTTGTACACACTTATACAACCTTGTACACACTTGTACAACCTTGTACACACTTGTACAACCTTGTACACACTTGTACAACCTTGTACACACTTGTACAACCTTGTACACACTTGTACAACCTTGTAAAAACTTGTACAACCTTGTACACACTTGTACACCCTTGTACACACTTGTACAAGCTTGTACACACTTGTACACCCTTGTACACACTTGTACAAGCTTGTACACACTTGTACAACCTTGTACACACTTGTACACCCTTGTACACACTTGTACAACCTTTTACAAACTTGTACACACTTGTACAAAATTGTACATTCTTGTACATACTTGTACATCCTTGTACACACTTGTACAACCTTGTACAAACCTGTACACCCTTGTACACACTTGTACAAGCTTGTACACACTTGTGCACCCTTGTACACACTTGTACACCCTTGTACACACTTGTACAACCTTTTACAAACTTGTACACACTTGTACAAACTTGTACATTCTTGTACATACTTGTACACCCTTGTAAACACTTGTACAACCTTGTACAAACCTGTACACCCTTGTACACACTTGTACAAGCTTGTACACACTTGTACAAGCTTGTACACACTTGTACACCCTTGTACAAACTTGTGCACCCTTGTACACTTTTGTACACCCTTGTATACATTTGTACAACCTTGTACAAACTTTTACACAATTGTACAAACTTGTACACACTTGTACAAACTTGTACACTCTTGTACACACTTGTACAACCTTGTACACACTTGTACAACCTTGTACACACATGTACAACCTTGTACACAATTGTACAACCTTGTACAACCTTGTACACACTTGTACAACCTTGTACACACTTGTACAACCTTGTACACACTTGTACAACCTTGTACACACTTGTACACCTTTGTACACACTTGTACAACCTTGTACACACTTGTACAACCTTGTACACACTTGTACAACCTTGTACACGCTTGTACAACCTTGTACACACTTGTACAACCTTGTACACACTTGTTCACACTTGTACAACCTTGTACAAACCTGTAAACCCTTGTACAAGCTTGTACACACTTGTACAAGCTTGTACACACTTGTACACACTTGTACAACCTTGTACACACTTGTACAACCTTGTACACACTTGTACAACCTTGTAAAAACTTGTACAACCTTGTACACACTTGTACACCCTTGTACACACTTGTACAAACTTGTACATTCTTGTACATACTTGTACACCCTTGTACACACTTGTACAACCTTGTACAAACCTGTAAACCCTTGTACAAGCTTGTACACACTTGTACAAGCTTGTACACACTTGTACACCCTTGTACAAACTTGTGCACCCTTGTACACTTTTGTACACCCTTGTACACATTTGTACAACCTTGTACAAACTTGTACACACTTGAACAAACTTGTACACACTTGTACAACCTTGTACACACTTGTACAACCTTGTACACACTTGTACAACCTTGTACACACTTGTACAACCTTGTACACAATTGTACACCTTTGTACACACTTGTACAACCTTGTCCACACTTGTACAACCTTGTACACACTTGTACAACCTTGTACACACTTTTTCAACCTTGTACACACTTATACAACCTTGTACACACTTGTACAACCTTGTACACACTTGTACAACCTTGTACACACTTGTACAACCTTGTACACACTTGTACAACCTTGTAAAAACTTGTACAACCTTGTACACACTTGTACACCCTTGTACACACTTGTACAAGCTTGTACACACTTGTACACCCTTGTACACACTTGTACAAGCTTGTACACACTTGTACAACCTTGTACACACTTGTACACCCTTGTACACACTTGTACAACCTTTTACAAACTTGTACACACTTGTACAAAATTGTACATTCTTGTACATACTTGTACATCCTTGTACACACTTGTACAACCTTGTACAAACCTGTACACCCTTGTACACACTTGTACAAGCTTGTACACACTTGTGCACCCTTGTACACACTTGTACACCCTTGTACACACTTGTACAACCTTTTACAAACTTGTACACACTTGTACAAACTTGTACATTCTTGTACATACTTGTACACCCTTGTAAACACTTGTACAACCTTGTACAAACCTGTACACCCTTGTACACACTTGTACAAGCTTGTACACACTTGTACAAGCTTGTACACACTTGTACACCCTTGTACAAACTTGTGCACCCTTGTACACTTTTGTACACCCTTGTATACATTTGTACAACCTTGTACAAACCTTTACACAATTGTACAAACTTGTACACACTTGTACAAACTTGTACACCCTTGTACACACTTGTACAACCTTGTACACACTTGTACAACCTTGTACACACATGTACAACCTTGTACACAATTGTACAACCTTGTACAACCTTGTACACACTTGTACAACCTTGTACACACTTGTACAACCTTGTACACACTTGTATAACCTTGTACACACTTGTACACCTTTGTACACACTTGTACAACCTTGTACACACTTGTACAACCTTGTACACACTTGTACAACCTTGTACACACTTTTTCAACCTTGTACACACTTATACAACCTTGTACACACTTGTACAACCTTGTACACACTTGTACAACCTTGTACACACTTGTACAACCTTGTACACACTTGTACAACCTTGTACACACTTGTACAACCTTGTAAAAACTTGTACAACCTTGTACACACTTGTACACCCTTGTACACACTTGTACAAGCTTGTACACACTTGTACAACCTTGTACACACTTGTTCACCCTTGTACACACTTGTACAACCTTTTACAAACTTGTACACACTTGTACAAAATTGTACATTCTTGTACATACTTGTACATCCTTGTACACATTTGTACAACCTTGTACAAACCTGTACACCCTTGTACACACTTGTACAAGCTTGTACACACTTGTACACCCTTGTACAAACTTGTGCACCCTTGTACAATTTTGTACACCCTTGTACACATTTGTACAACCTTGTACAAACTTAAACACACTTGTACAAACATGTACACATTTGAACAACCATGTACACACTTGTACAACCTTGTACACACTTGTACAAGCTTGTACACACTTGTAAAAACTTGTACACACTTGTACAACCTTGTACACACTTGTACAACCTTGTACACAATTGTAAAACCTTGTACACACTTGTACAACCTTGTACAAACCTGTACACCCTTGTACACACTTGTACAAGCTTGTACACGATTGTACACTCTTGTACACACTTGTGCAACCTTGTACACACTTGTACAACCTTGTAAACACTTGTACAACCTTGTACAAACCTGTACACCCTTGTACACACTTGTACACCCTTGTACAAACTTGTGCACCCTTGTACACTTTTGTACACCCTTGTACACATTTGTACAACCTTGTACAAACTTGTACACACTTGTACAAACTTGTACACACTTGTACAACCTTGTACACACTTGTACAACCTTGTACACACTTGTACAACCTTGTACAACCTTGTACAAACTTGTACACACTTGTACAAACTTTTACATCCTTGTACACATTTGTACACCCTTGTACACACTTGTACAAACTTGTACATTCTTGTACATACTTGTACACCCTTGTACACACTTGTACAACCTTGTACAAACCTGTAAACCCTTGTACAAACTTGAAACAAGCATGTACACGATTGTACAAGCTTGTACACGATTGTACACCCTTGTACACACTTGTGCACCCTTGTACACACTTGTACAACCTTGTACACACTTGTACAACCTTGTACACACTTGTACAACCTTGTACACACTTGTACAACCTTGTACACACTTGTACAACCTTGTACACACTTGTACAACCTTGTACAACCTTGTACAAACTTGTACACACTTGTACAAACTTTTACATCCTTGTACACATTTGTACATCCTTGTACACACTTGTACAAAATTGTACATTCTTGTACATACTTGTACACCCTTGTGCACACTTGTACAAACTTGTACATTCTTGTACATACTTGTACACCCTTGTACACACTTGTACAACCTTGTACAAACCTGTAAACCCTTGTACAAGCTTGTACACACTTGTACAAGCTTGTACACACTTGTACACCCTTGTACAAACTTGTGCACCCTTGTACACTTTTGTACACCCTTGTACACATTTGTACAACCTTGTACAAACTTGTACACACTTGAACAAACTTGTACACACTTGTACAACCTTGTACACACTTGTACAACCTTGTACACACTTGTACAACCTTGTACACGCTTGTACAACCTTGTACACACTTGTACATTCTTGTACAAACTTGTACTTACTTGTACAACCTTGTACAAACTTGTACACACTTGTACAAACTTTTACATCCTTGTACACATTTGTACACCCTTGTACACACTTGTACAACCTTGTACAAACCTGTACACCCTTGTACACACTTGTACAACCTTGTACACACTTGTACAACCTTGTACACACTTGTACAACCTTGTACACAATTGTACAACCTTGTACAACCTTGTACACACTTGTACGACCTTGTACACACTTGTACAACCTTGTACACACTTGTACAACCTTGTAAAAACTTGTACAACCTTGTACACACTTGTACACCCTTGTACACACTTGTACAAGCTTGTACACACTTGTACAAGCTTGTACACACTTGTACAACCTTGTACACATTTGTTCACCCTTGTACACACTTGTACAACCTTTTACAAACTTGTACACACTTGTACAAAATTGTACATTCTTGTACATACTTGTACATCCTTGTACACATTTGTACAACCTAGTACAAACCTGTACACCATTGTACACACTTGTACAAGCTTGTACACACTTGTACACCCTTGTACAAACTTGTGCACCCTTGTACACTTTTGTACACCCTTGTACACATTTGTACAACCTTGTACAAACTTAAACACACTTGTACAAACATGTACACACTTGAACAACCATGTACACACTTGTACAACCTTGTACACACTTGTACAAGCTTGTACACACTTGTACAACCTTGTACACACTTGTACAACCTTGTACACACTTGTACAACCTTGTACACAATTGTAAAACCTTGTACACACTTGTACAACCTTGTACAAACCTGTACACTCTTGTACACACTTGTACAAGCTTGTACACGATTGTACACTCTTGTACACACTTGTGCAACCTTGTACACACTTGTGCAACCTTGTACACACTTGTACAACCTTGTAAACACTTGTACAACCTTGTACACACTTGTTCAAGCTTGTACACACTTGTACAACCTTGTACAAACCTGTACACCCTTGTACACACTTGTACACCCTTGTACAAACTTGTGCACCCTTGTACACTTTTGTACAACCTTGTACACATTTGTACAACCTTGTACAAACTTGTACACACTTGTACAAACTTGTACACACTTGTACAACCTTGTACACACTTGTAAATCCTTGTACACACTTGTACAACCTTGTACAAACTTGTACAACCTTGTACACAATTGTAAAACATTGTACACACTTAAACAACCTTGTACAAACTTGTACACACTTGTATAAACTTTTACATCCTTGTACACATTTGTACACCCTTGTACACACTTGTACAACCTTGTACAAACCTGTAAACCCTTGTACACACTTGTACAAGCTTGTAGACGATTGTACAAGCTTGTACACGATTGTACACCCTTGTACACACTTGTGAACCATTGTACACACTTGTACAACCTTGTACACACTTGTACAACCTTGTACACACTTGTACAACCTTGTACACACTTGTACAACCTTGTACACACTTGTACAAACTTGTACACACTTGTACAACCTTGTACAACCTACTACAAACTTGTACACACTTGTACAAACTTTTACATCCTTGTACACATTTGTACACCCTTGTACACACTTGTACAAACTTGTACATTCTTGTACATACTTGTACACCCTTGTACACACTTGTACAAACTTGTACATTCTTGTACATACTTGTACACCCTTGTACACACTTGTACAACCTTGTACAAACCTGTAAACCCTTGTACAAGCTTGTACACACTTGTACAAACTTGTACACACTTGTACACCCTTGTACAAACTTGTGCACCCTTGTACACTTTTGTACACCCTTGTACACATTTGTACAAACTTGTACAAACTTGTACACACTTGAACAAACTTGTACACACTTGTACAACCTTGTACACACTTGTACAACCTTGTACACAATTGTAAAACCTTGTACACACTTGTACAACCTTGTACAAACCTGTACACCCTTGTACACACTTGTACAAGCTTGTACACGATTGTACACTCTTGTACACACTTGTGCAACCTTGTACACACTTGTACAACCTTGTAAACACTTGTACAACCTTGTACAAACCTGTACACCCTTGTACACACTTGTACACCCTTGTACAAAACTTGTGCACCCTTGTACACTTTTGTACACCCTTGTACACATTTGTACAACCTTGTACAAACTTGTACACACTTGTACAAACTTGTACACACTTGTACAACCTTGTACACACTTGTACAACCTTGTACACACTTGTACAACCTTGTACAACCTTGTACAAACTTGTACACACTTTTACAAACTTTTACATCCTTGTACACATTTGTACACCCTTGTACACACTTGTACAAACTTGTACATTCTTGTACATACTTGTACACCCTTGTACACACTTGTACAACCTTGTACAAACCTGTAAACCCTTGTACAAACTTGAAACAAGCATGTACACGATTGTACAAGCTTGTACACGATTGTACACCCTTGTACACACTTGTGTACCCTTGTACACACTTGTACAACCTTGTACACACTTGTACAACCTTGTACACACTTGTACAACCTTGTACACACTTGTACAACCTTGTACACACTTGTACAACCTTGTACACACTTGTACAACCTTGTACGACCTTGTACAAACTTGTACACACTTGTACAAACTTTTACATCCTTGTACACATTTGTACATCCTTGTACACACTTGTACAAACTTGTACATTCTTGTACATACTTGTACACCCTTGTGCACACTTTTACAAACTTGTACATTCTTGTACATACTTGTACACCCTTGTACACACTTGTACAACCTTGTACAAACCTGTAAACCCTTGTACAAGCTTGTACACACTTGTACAAGCTTGTACACACTTGTACACCCTTGTACAAACTTGTGCACCCTTGTACACTTTTGTACACCCTTGTACACATTTGTACAACCTTGTACAAACTTGTACACACTTGAACAAACTTGTACACACTTGTACAACCTTGTACACACTTGTACAACCTTGTACACACTTGTACAACCTTGTACACGCTTGTACAACCTTGTACACACTTGTACATTCTTGTACAAACTTGTACTTACTTGTACAACCTTGTACAAACTTGTACACACTTGTACAAACTTTTACATCCTTGTACACATTTGTACACCCTTGTACACACTTGTACAACCTTGTACAAACCTGTACACCCCTTGTACACACTTGTACAAGCTTGTACACGATTGTACACCCTTGTACACACTTGTGCACCCTTGTATACATTTGTACAACCTTGTACAAACTTGTACACAATTGTACAAACTTGTACACACTTTTACAAACTTGTACACCCTTGTACACACTTGTACAACCTTGTACACACTTGTACAAACTTGTACACCCTTGTACACACTTGTACAACCTTGTACACACTTGTACAACCTTGTACACACTTGTACAACCTTGTACACAATTGTACAACCTTGTACAACCTTGTACACACTTGTACGACCTTGTACACACTTGTACAACCTTGTACACACTTGTACAACCTTGTAAAAACTTGTACAACCTTGTACACACTTGTACACCCTTGTACACACTTGTACAAGCTAGTACACACTTGTACAAGCTTGTACACACTTGTACACCTTGTACACACTTGTTCACCCTTGTACACACTTGTACAACCTTTTACAAACTTGTACACACTTGTACAAAATTGTACATTCTTGTACATACTTGTACATCCTTGTACACATTTGTACAACCTAGTACAAACCTGTACACCATTGTACACACTTGTACAAGCTTGTACACACTTGTACACCCTTGTACAAACTTGTGCAC